>NC_137922.1:33860807-33870807 GCF_963457725.1 Sprattus sprattus | reverse complement strand
TTTGAACACACCCCTACTGGCCTGTGCCATCCAATCCTTAAATCAGGCCTCTAGCCACCTCTAACCTCTAGAACCAATCCCCCCTGATTTACCCACGCCATTCCTCCACTCTACAGCCTCCCTGGGAGGGCCTCCACCTAGAGGCCTCTCTGGCCCCCACCCTCTCCTCTGCCTGAGAGTGGGCTGTCACAGGGCAGTTAGGGGAGCCTACTTCAAACAGGAGAGTGGATGCTGCCCTGCCTCCTTCCCCTCTCACCCCTCTGGTTAGTGGTGTGTGTGTGTGTGTGTGTGTGTGTGTGTGTGTGTGTGTGTGTGTGTGTGTGTGTGTGTGTGTGTGTTATTTATGAGAGTCAGAATGGAGTGAGAGAGGGGTTAGCGAGAGAGGTAGGGGAACATGGAGGGCCATTTTAGACACAAGTTTCTCAGTAAAGCCACGGTTGGCAAGGGACACTTGCTAAACCATTTGACCTTCGTGATATGCAAGCAGGAGCATATCTGTTTATCTGTTGGCCTGTGCCCCTGTACATGAGAGATGTACACTGACTTGAGTCTGAGGATAGAGGTTTATGGCAGCCCCCTCCCTCCCCTCCTCTCTTCACCACTCTTCCCCTCTCCTCCCCCTCTCGTCTCTACGAATGGTCGCTGCTGGCCGGTGGCTGTGGCAGCAGCAGCAGTGGTAGTGGGAGCAGCAGTAGGTGGTAGTTGTAGTTGATGTGGAAGTGGCAGTGGCAGTGGCAGGAATGGTAGTGGTAGTGGCAGTAGTGGCTTTGGTAGTGGTAGTGGGAGCAGCGGTAGTGGCTGTGGTAGTGGCAGTGGAAGTGGGAGCAGCAGTAGGTGGTAGTGGTAGTGGCAGTGGCAGTGGAAGCAGTGGCAGTAATAGTGGCTGTGCCAGTAATAGTGGCTGTGGCAGTGGGAACAGCAGTAGGTGGTAGTGGCAGTGGTAGTGGTAGTGGGAGCAGCGGTAGTGGTAGTGGCTGTGGTAGTGGCAGTGGAAGTGGGAGCAGCAGTAGGTGGTAGTGGTAGTGGCTGTGGAAGCAGTGGCAGTAATAGTGGCTGTGGCAGTGGGAACAGCAGTAGGTGGTAGTGGCTGTTGCAGCAGTAGTGGCAGTGGCAGTGGGAGCAGTGGCAGTAATAGTGGCTGTGGCAGTGGGAACAGCAGTAGTGGCAGTGGCAGTGGGAGCAGCAGCA
The DNA here is from genome assembly GCF_963457725.1 of Sprattus sprattus. NCBI lineage: Eukaryota > Metazoa > Chordata > Actinopteri > Clupeiformes > Clupeidae > Sprattus > Sprattus sprattus. The sequence goes on along the minus strand of NC_137922.1, from coordinate 33,869,619 downwards.
GTGGTGCTGGTAGTGGTTGTAGTAGGGGTAGTGGCAGTGGGAGCAGTGGTGGTAGTGGTAGTGGTTGTAGTAGGGGTAGTGGCAGTGGGAGCAGTGGTGGTAGTGGTAGTGGCTGTGGCTGTGGCAGCAGCAACAGCAGTAGTGGTAGTGGCAGTGGGAGCTCTGCTGGAGTCAGGGCTGGCTGGCAGGATTAGAGCTGGTATGTGGGATATGAGCCTCCTCTCACAGGAGGACACATGAGCCGAATGCATAATAAACTCACCCGGACCCACAGCACAGAGAGACAGAGAAAACACACACACACACACACACACACACACACACACACACACGAGTCATCTCTCAGATATACACAAAGGAGCACAGAAATACTTGCAAATATGATTTGGTTGTTCATGTAACATCATGTGGTTCAGTTGTTAGGGTTTTGGAATATGGCATCAGAGTATTGACCCATGTATTCTATTTGTATAAGATCCTATCCGACTAAGCTCTCGCCAGTCAATAGAGATTTCACAGTGAATCTTCAGGGCTGTAGTAATGTGTAGAGCTCATTTGACCGTCCACAGTAGATAATGATACAGTCGGGTGCCACATAAGGAAATTAATAATTTAGAAAACACTGAATTATTCAGTAATCAAGAGCTATATAAGAATCTCTGTGTTGATGTGTGCGTAGTTTTGTGCATATGCAAATTTGCATAATATGGATGTGTGTGTCTGTATGTTTATGTGTACATGTGTGTGTGTGCGTGTATGTACTCTGAGGCTATTGGGGCTGGCTGGTCTGCTCTGCACACAGAGATGAGGAGAGGAGGAGCGAGAGAGCAGAGGAGAGGAGAGAGGGAGCGAGTGAGAGAGCAGAGAAGAGGATAAAGGGAGCGAGAGAGCAGAGAAGCGGAGAAAGGGAGCGAGAGAGCAGCTGAGAGGAGAGCTGCTCAGGAGCTTATAGCTAGAGCGCAGCAGGAGAGGAGGGCCAGTTGGCAGTTCCAGCCCACAAAGTAAATAGGTAGTTCTGTTTGGCAGGCTGGCAGCACTGGGACTGTGGTGTGTGTGTGTGTGTGTGTGTGTGTGTGTGTGTGTGTGTGTGTGTGTGTGTGTGTGTGTGTGTGTGTGTGTGCGCACTGCTGCCTGCAGTTGACAGACTCGTGCACGCAACCTCTCACACACAACGCAAACACATGCGCGTACACAGACACACACACACAATCCTCACACATTCATCACATGCACGCAGGAACAAACACGCACGGAAACACACACACACAGATCATAGACATATTCAGATAGTGGACACTCGATCACATTGTGTCACACACACAGATAACCATGCTGACATACTCGTGAGTCTCATCTGTGTAACGTGGTTCCTGGAGCCTTGGGAAATTAGTGTTGGAAACACACACACACCCACACACACCTCCTCTCCATCAGAAACTGACAGGCAGAGAGAATTGGGCCAACACTTTGGGTCCAAGGGGCCACTGAGAACACTAACATGCTCATGCTCACCACCAGCTGTGTGTGTGTGTCTGTGTGCGTGTGTGTATTTGTGTGTTGGTGTTTTTTTTGTGTGTGTGTGTGTGCGTGTGTGTGTGTGTGTGTGTGTGTATTTGTGTGTTGGTGTTTTTTGTGTGTGTGTGTGTGTGTGTGTGTGTGTGTGTGCAGGTGTGTGTGTGTGTGTCTGTGTAGCAGAGGGTGACTCAGGGGGCAAATGGACAGATGTACTCATTCGCTCGATGAAAGAAAACCGCCCCCATCTGCCATTGTCTCTCTGCTTCTCCTCCCTCCCTGTTCCCTGTCTTTTTTTCCATCTTTTTTTTTTCTTTTCTGTGCTTTTTTTTTTGAAATAGCACCAGTGATTGCTCTGGTAGCTGGCACTCTGCTGCGAGTGCATACATGAGTTCATGATGTGATTGGGGCGCTGTTATTTTCTTCCTCTTTACTCTACTGTTTTCATCTCTCCTTTCCTCCAGCCATCCCTTTTTTCCACTTTCTTCTCTCTGTTCCATTCCATAACCTATTGTGTTCCCTCCTCAACTCTTGTCTCCCTTCCTCTCCTCTCTTCTCCTCTTCACTCCTCTCCTCTCCTCTCCTCTCCACTCTTCCCCTTCTCTCATCCACTTCTCGCATCCCCTCTCCTCTGTTTTCCATTCTTTCCTCCTCTCGACTCGTTCCTCCACCTCTTCTCTCATCCTCACCTCCTCACACTGATCTCCACTCTTCCTGCAGATCACTGCCACCCCACTCACATCATCTTAGAGAGAGAGAGAGAGAGAGAGAGAGAGAGAGGTGATGTTTGGGTAGAATACTGTTGAAGAAAGAGCAAAAGAGGGACAGAATGAAATAGATAGATAGGTAGATAGAGAGAAAGAGAGGGAGATGGAGGGGTGAAGAAGGAAAGAGAGAGTAGACCATTAAAGCTCCATGATTGGCTTGTATGGCATGAGCCGACATGACAGCCAGTAGCGTAATGCTCAGGCACGGGTTTCGGGGGGGAAGGGGGTAAATTAACCCACACTTCCCACCTCTGAGTGCAGCTCTGCGTACGGAGAGCCCCTCTCCCTGGGGTCCCTAGCCCCTCCACATTTATTACACCCAGCAAACACAGCTCTTTAGGAGACTCTTTACTCTTTACACATGGGCCGTACAGAGAATACTTTCCACTCAAGGGAACCTTTTCCAGGCAAATTGTTCTCATCTGGCTGGATTGAAATTGCATGAATGTGAGGCAGCCTTGAGAGGACCTCATTCGATTCAACTATAAGCAGAACCTGTAAGGGTTTCTCCATAGAGTCAAGCTGAATCTTGAGGGTTGTAGATGGAACCCTGTCCCTAAATGGGCCGTGAGATATGAATTAGCCTGATGACGGGCGACACTGGGACCGAACTGGCCCTGGCGTGGTGCGTAACCAGTGCCAGATCATCGTCCCATCAGTACCAGATCCACTCCTTAATCATTTGCAGTCTGGGGTGGGAGGTTATTGACTTGGTTATTGGCTGTAGCCTAGCCAGAGAATCCAGACTCCCTCCTCTCCCCTCCCCCAGTTTGAGAGCACGTGCTCCCCCTCTCCATCTCGGCAAATCCCCCCTCTGTGTCCTCCAGAGCCTTAGGGCTTCAAAGAGCCTTATTTACCTCCGGGCTGCGCTATGGCCCTGTCGCCGTAATTGTGTTTGATCTGACAGTGTTGGTGCAAACAGCACCTTGATCCAGCCTGGGCACTGTGTGTATTACACCGAGCTGTGTTTGAGACGGGAAGAAAAGAGGGAGGGAGGGGAAATCAGAGAAAGAGAGAAGGGGTGGGGCGGGGTAGTTTTGCTGTGAATTTCTTGTTAAACGCCAATTCTGGTGTGGTGTGTGTGTGTGTGTGTGTGTGTGTGTGTGTGTGTGTGTGTGTGTGTGTGTGTGTGTGTGTGTGTGTGAGGTGTAAGCCACTCCCTGTCGGCTTGTCATTGGGTGTGTAAAATCTGGTGTGTGTTGCAACAAGGATTTGTGATGATCTAATGATCCTGTTCAGAGCAAAAACAGAGAGAGACACAGGGAGAAAGAGAGACAGACAGAGAGAGATGGAGAGAGAGAGCGTGTGAGTGTAAGAGAGGGAGAGTGTGAGGGAGAGGTGTGGATGATAGCCAGTTAGGGACTGAGAGAGGTGTGGACAGTCACCAGCTACACTCCCTTTCTCAGTCTCAGTTGTTTTCAAATAGTAACAGTCTGTAGCCATTAGATGTGTTACCCAAATACTAGAACTGTATGTGAAAGTGACCCACTGCACTGAGTATGTGGAATTAAAGAAAAACTAGCATACTTATGAAGTAATTAAAAAATGCAAATTTTTCATACAAACGATGCCAATTATCTCTCCCACACAGGATCAAATAAAGAAATTACTCTCGAATCACACCGCTGCCTGAGTAGATATGAGTTTGGTATTGGTGGGAACCACTGTTTTAACTGAGTTGCCTCTTCCTATTGAATTAGACCCATATGCCCACCTCGTGTAGAAGAAACTGCAATATTAATCTACACAGAACATATTTCATCAGTGTTACATAATGCATAGTTGTTATTGACCTCTTGGCTCACTCTACTAGCCGATCTATAGGTCCTCACCCTCTGTGATATCCTCTTTAAGTGTAGGATTTATGGATGAAACTAGAAACGTGTGTATGTGTAAGAATAATTTTTTCCATTTTTTTTTGCATCAGTACTACGAGTCCTGTATAAGTTAAGTTAAAATGTTTTTCAAAGAATCTCAATCTAAATACATTGAAACAGAGGCTTCTGTAGAGGTTTGGATACAAAAGGGGTACAACTGAAAAATGCTTAATATGGGATTTAATATGGGAAGAAACCTCAAAAAAGCCAATTGCGCTAAGCTGAGGAAGTCCTCTTTTAAGCACAGATTCCTTCTTTATCTCTGGAATGTTTCATGTATGCTGCTGTCATCATTGGCTAGCCCTGTCGTTAACACCAATGTGAGGGTTTGTCCTCAGTGTACAATCACGTTGTAAACAGCGACACACCACCTACCACAAGAGCACTGGTGGAGAGAGAAGGCAAAAAACACCTCTTCTGTCCTGCACACAAGCTGTAGAAGCCCCCACGAACCTCTCACATCCTCAACTCCCAACACACACACCCACCATGAACCTCATTCATCAGCTAGGCAATAGAGAGGGCACAGTCATGCAGGAGCCCTCTCTGATTATAGAGAGATTATTTCATCCCCATTTCAGTACACCACACACACACACACACACACACACACAAACACACACACACACGACACACCTCACTGAATCTCTTATTTGTTCCTGCCGGCCGAATGCTGCGCCCCCCCTTACCCCTCCTTCTCTCGTTGCTTTTCTCTGCTGTTTCTTTTTTCATTATTGTTCCTTGAAATGAACTAGTCCCCTGGCTCCCTGCCTGCCTGCCTCTCCCGTGTAGGTGTGCATGTTGGCTTTCCATGAGTGAGCCAGATGAGATGAAATTTACCTTTTTTGTGTGACTGTGTGCGTAGGTGGGCTCAGGATGTCTAACACACACACACACACTCACACACACACACACACACACACACACACATATATACTCACACACTCCTGGATGTGAATAACCTCACAGTGCAAACACTCAGGTTTGTAATCCTGTTTTCCCTGTCCTTAAGCTTACTGAGGCTCTGATGACTAATAGACATTCTCATCCCTCTGTGTTTGAAATGTGCTCTTAAGATAGCAATCAGTGCCACCGTAGCCTGCCTCTGATCAGCGACACTCATCCATCTCACCTGAGGCTGAACCCTCGCACGCTCTCCATCCCATAATAGTCACTATCGTCTCCATGACAAACGCAGCCTCGGTCTCGTGTCTCTTCATTATTTTCAGAGCATTTTCAGAATGTTCCGGAAGCTTTGTCATACGTGTGGTCGTTGACAGAAATTGAATCGGGCCACTTGACTCTTGTTTACCTTAGCGCGCTTTGGTTTTCTTAAACCCACTGACACGAACATTGCCATTTCAAGTGGATCTTCCCTCCAGGCATATAGCTACTGGTTGGGGAGGATAGGGAATACACTGTTAGCCCTGTTACCGCCCTTGTGTTTTTAACCATTCTGATGTGTGTGAATATCAGTGTGAGTGGTGGCATTAAAGAGAGGTGAGGTGTATTGCGGAGCACTGGCTTGTGTGCTTTATTTTGTGTGTGTGTGTATGTGTATGTGCGTGTGTGTGTGTGTGTGTGTGTGTGTGTGTATCTGTGTGTTTGTGTGTTTGTTTAGAGATGAGTGAAGTAGCAGAGGGAGAGAGAGTGGAGGACCAGTTCATCAATAAGCACAAGGTCAGACAAGCTGTGTGTGTGTGTGTGTGTGTGTGTGTGTGTGTGTGTGTGTGTGTGTGTGTGTGTGTGTGTGTGTGTGTGTGTGTGTGTGTGTGTGTGTGTGTGTGTGTGTGTGTGTGTGTGTGTGAGAGAGAGAGAGAGAAGAGAGCCATGTTAGGAGGTGGCAGCTGAGGATTTGTTCGGCTTGTAAAGGCTTAAAGCAACACAGTGCTGCCTTTTGTGTGCTCCCATCGAACGCCTCAACAAGCAGAGAGAGACACCTGGTGGTCTCTGAGTAGCATAGTGCTGACCCTCTCACACACACACACACGCACACGCACACACACACGTGTGTGCATGTGCAATCGTGTGTGTGTGTATATATATGTGTGTGTGTGTGTGTGTGTGCGTGTGCAAGAGCACGCGGGTGTGGGCGTGTGTGTGTGTGTGTGTGTGTGAGTGAGTGTGTCTCTGTGTGTGTGTGGCCAAATCAGGCACTGCAGCTGTCATCTCTGATGCGCTCTCTCTCTCTCTTTCTTTCTCTCTCTCTCTCTCTCTCTCTCTCTCTTCTTCAATCTCTTCTCTCTCTGTATCCACCGTACCATTTTTATCGTAGGTCTACGACTATTTGATGAGTGTTTGAAATCTGATTGTGTTGTGGACCCCCTCTAAAACGAGATGGTACATCTCAAGGTGTTATTCCCAATAAAGAAATTTCCATCAACTGCTCTGCATATCATTGTAGCAGCTGAACATATAGGCTACGTCACTCTTTCACACTCATATATCCCTTTAGAGTACTCTGTCTATTGCTTCTGGGTGTCCCACCCAATCACTGGCAATTCAGCGGGTCCTGTATCGGTTGGATAGTTTTCGTCACAGACTTTGCATACCCCTGTCAAGGTGACCAGTGAACTATTAGCAGAACAGATAAGGCATGGACTTGAGTTAAACCAGGGGGCTGGTTTGAAGTGAGGCAGGGTTTGTGGGAACAAGGTTGTTTTATGAGAGTTTAAATGTATTTAGAGAATGTAGAGAACTGCTGAGGTTCCCCTTGAGTATATGGCTCAAGAACCTCTGCTATAGGCATCATAAGCTCTGGGTGTGTATGTGTGTGTCTCTCTGTATGTCTTTCTACCCATCCCTCTGTCTCCCACATTCTCTTGCCCTCTCTCTCTCTCTCTCTCTTTCTTTCTCTCTCTCTCTCTCTCTTTCTTGCCCTCTCTCTCTCTCGTTTTCTCTCTCTCTCTCTCTTTCTTTCTTTCTCTCTCTCTCTCTCTCTCTTTCTTTCTTTCTCTCTCTCTCACTCTCTTTCTCTCTCCTACTCTCGCTTTATGTCTCTCTCTCTCCCTCCCTTTCTGTCCCTCTCTCACTCTCACTCTCTTGCCCTCTCTCTCTCTATCTCTCTCTCTCTCTCCCTCACTCTCTTTCTCTCTCCTACTATCTCCCGCTTTATGTCTCTCTCTCTCCCTCCCTTTCTGTCCCTCTCTCACTCTCACTCTCTTGCCCTCTCTCTCTCTATCTCTCTCTCTCTCTCCCTCACTCTCTTTCTCTCTCCTACTATCTCCCGCTTTATGTCTCTCTCTCTCCCTCCCTTTCTGTCCCTCTCTCACTATTTCTCTCTCTGTCTCTCTCTCTCTCTCTCTCTCTGTCTCTCTCTGTCTCTCTCTGTCTCTCTCTCTCTCTGTCTCTCTCTCTCTGGCAGTAGCCGTGGAGAGAGGGAGATTACAGCCAAGCTGTTAAAGTCAGACTCTCCTTCTGAGTGGACATTATCAGAACCGTACCACACAGAGCAGGCTCCAGACAGACGCAGGGCAGACACACACACACACACACACACACACGCGGACATGCACGCACACACTCGTATATATTGTGTCATTGATTCTGGCGACGGCCTTTTTTGGAGTCAATGCACAAGAGGCGCCAGCGGCATTAAAGAAGGAGTGGAGAGGAGAGGAGAGGCAGCTCCTGTGACTGCAGCGCAGAGGAAGAGGGATGGAGAGAGAGAGGGAGAGGGGAGGAAAGGAAAGCAAGGAGGACACGCTGGACGACAGCAGCGCAGAGGAGTGTCTGGAAGAGAGGGAAGGAGAGTGAGAGCTAAATAGCTAGGCACACACACACACACACACACACACACATTCCTCCTCCCAGCCACTTAAGCAACAGCCTCTCCTTTCTTATCTCCTGTCTAGGTTCTCGTGTGATATATGTTGAACGTGAGCGTAAATCAGTTCTCCCTGTGGCAGAGCTGAGATAGCATTTAGGGCTCAGGGTTCATCCTGTAATGCCTAGAGATCGCCTCCCTGCTCCATGCTCCATGCTCCATGCTCCATGCTCCATGCTCCATGCTCCATGCTCCATGCTCCATGCTCCATGCTCCATGCTCCATGCTCCATGCTTCATGCTCGCTCGGTTCTGGCTTATGGACCGTTCTCATGGACGCGCTGCTTCCAAAATCAATAGTCTGTTTTTAGTCGGTGCTAATGCAGCCTTTGTGAATACAGAGAGAGAGAGAGAGAGAGAGAGAGAGACAGAGAGGGGGGGGGGGATGAAATGTTCATAAATGGCGTCTGAAGCTCTCGGCAGGGTAGATAATTGTTGGCCAGTGATTACGTCATGGCTGAGTAATGTCAACACATGAGAGAATGCCATTTTGATGCTCTCACTGTCCAAAGAGGTTAGGTTCTCTCTCACTCTCTCTCTTCCTCCCTTTCATCCATTCATTTTCTCCCTTTGTCTCCCTCCCTTGTACTCTCTGCTGTTGCCTTCTTATATCTCTTTATCTGTGTTTCCTCCATGGTTGATGTCATAAAAAAATGTATCCTTCCATATCTGTGTCATGGTCTGTGTGTGTACTTCAGAGCCTTAAACACACACACACACACACACACACACACACACACACACACACACACACACACGAACACCTCTCCTTGTTATATTTTTTTTTGTGTGGCAGTTAAACCTGTGGCCCATTTTGCCATCGTTTGGCTC
>NC_137922.1:33753307-33853307 GCF_963457725.1 Sprattus sprattus | reverse complement strand
CACACACACACACACACACACACACACACACACACACACACACACACACACACACACACACACACACACACACACACACACACACACACACACACACACACACACACACACACACACACACACACACACACACACACACACACAGACAACTCCCAAGGAACAAAAGCTATTGCAGTACTCAGTTTTTTTTTGTTGGAGTAGACAGTCTATTCTTATTTTGTGAACATTTTTACATACAGTGCAGATCATACATTCCTAAACCCCGCAAGTAATCAATGCACTCTTTTAACTAAAACATGTTCTTTAAGTAATTCGGCTTTAAAGATCGCTAATTCCCCAATTTAAACACATGAACATCCGGCGTGCCTGCATGAGGTCTGTAAGAGCATTGGAAATTTAATTGAATGCATTTCCCTCTTGTTGAATCCCCCCTAACTCAGCCAGCTAATCATAGACTTTCATGCCTAATCATGTTTCAGTTGCCGCTTTTCTGTTGGCATCGTGGTTGTTTTGCATAGTCTGTTACTTTGTGCGACTCCCGAGAAAAAATGTTTAGACATCGTCTCATAGTTTCGAGTGTAGATCATCAGAGCTGCGCTACTGAAATGGGTCCTGGCTGGAAGACTAACCGTTTTGGCTTTTTACGCGTCTTCCCTTTGCTCTAACTAGTTATATCCTTCAGTTTACTTCTAAAGGGTTAGGGTTAGGGGTTGCAAAGACAACCAAACTTCCAAAAGAACCACAATACTAACTCTATACTTCTAAACTCTGGAAGGAGGACAGCAATCAGCAAGGCAAAGTTGATTAATTTAGTGCAAATCATACACATTGGTGGTTGGTAAAGTGCTGTACCAATGAGTAGCTATAAAAACATAAAGTATATAGGCCTAAAGCAGGTGTGATATTTCGGTCTGTGTGTTGTACTTGAGTAGCAATTTGAGAGCTCTTACATTTGTTTTGTTAATTGATGATCATGATGGATTCGCTGTTTCTACTTCAGTTTGTTCTGAGTGAAAACTGTCGGCATTCATCACTGTGTTCACATAGCATCTTATTAACTGAAAAATACGTTTTTTTTTTTCATCTCTCGGTTGGGGTTGGTCATTGTCTGATTTCCCAGAAGGAAACAAGCTTTTCCTCTGCCATGAACTATGACTGCTGCCCATATCATTTATGAGCCGTGCAAGCTTAGCATACAGGAAATCTGATCTACTCAGTAATAATCATCAAGCTCACACAAAAACACAACTACCCACACATGCACACACGCACAGGCACACACACTCAGACACATGCACACGTATATGCACACACGTCCAAACATAAGCACAGACACACCCATTAACTGTCCCATAACTAACTACACACACACACACACACACACCAACACGTGCTCAAACTCTGAATAACTCGCCGCCTGCAGTGTGCATTCTGACAGTCACATGATGTCTGTTAGGTTAGACCATGGGAAAATGAATGAATGTGATTATAGTAGGCCTGCAGGCAACACTTTATGCCCTATATCACACGGTCTAAAACACCATGGCACGTCTGCATTGCGGTGATCATTCATAGCTGTACTTTTTTTTCCCAAGAAAGGATCTCATAGCTTTTCATGATTGCATGAAAAGGTCTTAAGTTTACATGATCAAGTATTTATCGACCGTATCAGGAATGTGCCTAAATCTGAGGCTCTTATCGAGCGATCAGCACTGTGAAGAATTATGATAAAAATCTGTCAGCTGTGCTATAGCTCAGACTAGCCTCTGTCTCTTCGCACCATCTGAAAAGCCTCTCTTTCCATTTTTCCGAGAGTGACCTTAGTTTTTTTTTAGTTTTTTCGGTCTGTAAACTGTGGCTGCCAATGGAACTGTTTGTTTTGCTCTTGTCAGACATAAATCGCTTCTATCTCGGGGAAATGATTTGTAACTCGGCAGAACTAATTCTGTCTACTCCTGGCTGCGGCCCGGACCGGTCGAGAGAGCTGGAGACGGATTCAGCAGCGAGACTCCTCTGTGAGGCCAGAAGAAGAGGTGGAATGTAGACTGTCAAGAGGCCTTAAATCTTTATCAGTTCCTCAACGCAGAAAAAAACAACAGAGAGAGTGGTTTTTTTTTCTTCTTCTTTTCTTCTTTTTCTTAACTAGAGTACCAAAACCGCTGCTATTTCACCTCCTCCCGTGTGCAATTAAGGCGTGGAAATGAGAGCCTGTTGTAGCGTTTCTCTGGCCCACGCTCAAATTACCGGCTAACATAAATGTGCCTCCCATGCTGAGAGTTTAATTAGACAACTTACACACATATATCTTCCGCTTAATATGCATCTACTAAAAATACGAGACTCCGAAAGTTTAAAAAAGGGAGAATGAAAAAGAAATATGTGTGATCTTTTTTGGTGTCAGAAAACATCAAGGCCTATACTTAAGGAAGATAATTGCATGGTTGAAGTAGCAATGATTCCTACACTTGTGGGCCCTAGATGTAAACTAAAGAGAGAGAGAGAGAGAGAGAGAGAGGGAGAGAGAGAGAGAGGGAGAGAGAGAGAGAGAGAGAGAGAGGGAGAGAGGGAGAGAGGGAGAGAGAGAGAGAGAGAGAGAGAGAGAGAGAGAGAGAGAGAGGAGAGAGAGAAGAAAATAGGGGAAAAGTAAGGGATTCACTTCTGAGTGGATTTATCGTTTCTGTAAAAATGAAAAGGAGTAGATGTCACAGCCGCACAGTTTTCATCTCATGTTCCACCGCTGCCCCCCCACACCCCACCCTCTCCTCCCAGCGGCCCCCGTGGTTTGCCTCGGAAGGTCAGGGGGGAGATCGTCAGAGGGGTCTCCTGAGCAGATAATGGAAATGGTAAATCAAAGGGGCTCTTTGGGCTCTTTTCCCCCATGATTTACAATGGCCTCCTGTGGCCCGCGGGGCTTTAGGCTTTAATGCGGGGCGGTAGTGAGGGTGATGTGGGGGGGTGGTGGTAGAGGGACTCGGCATGAGTCGGTGCCATGGTGTCAGAAGCCTCCTGCCTGCCTCTCTCTCTCTCTCTCTCTCTCTCTCTCTCTCTCTCTCTCTGTCTGCTCAGCTCCAAATGTCAAGTGCCTTCTGAATTGATCAGCTCGCCTATGAGTCATTAGCCACTACAGACAGAGGGAGAGAGCTGGAGGGAGACACAGAAAACATACCAGACAGTGGCTGAAGCTCATCCACCAGGGGTGTGTGCGTGTGCGTGTGCTTGTGAATGTGAATGTGCGTGTGTAAGTGATTGCATGTGTCTATGGGAGTATTCACGTGTAATTTGTGAAGGCTTGTGTGTGACAGTGATTTAAAAGCAACTGTACAGTGGGGAAGGCGTGTGTCTAGGGGGTTGTTTATATGTGTGTGCTCGTGTGCGATGGAGAGTGTTATCCGGGGCTACATCTCCTGCCGTATCGATTCGGAACGTTCTTATGAATTATCTAGTTCTCCCCCGGATAAACCTCAGCATAACCTGAGTTACTGTTTTGGTTGATGGTTAAGATAAACTCTCTCTCTCTCTCTCTCTCGCTCTCTCTCTCCTTCTCTCTCTCTCTCTCCCTCTCTCTCTCCTTTTCAGGTGGTTAGCCGCGTTGCTGCCCAGCAGGGTTTCGACCTGGACCTGGGCTACCGGATCCTGGCCGTCTGTGCAGCCAACCGGGACAAGTTTACACCCAAATCAGCAGGTAAAGCGCTGCTTCATCAGGGTCCTCACGCTCCCACACCACATAACTCACACTAAACACACACTCACACATACCACCTTTACAGCCACTGAGTGAATACAAAAACACACACACACACTATACTGTATATAAATGTCTTAATTTGGATCCTTAGGCAAAGGGCAACAAAACACATTCCATATATTTGGTGAAGAAGCAATTGCAAGGCGACACACACACACACATTCTCTCTCTCTCTCTCTCTCTCTCTCTCTCTCTCTCTCTCTCTCTCTCTCTCTCTCTCTCTCTCTCTATATATGTCTCTCATCAGCCTTTCCAGTAAAGTGCCACTTCTGTTTTGTCTTTTTTTCAGCCTCACTGTCTCACCTCAGTCCTCCTCATTTGGATCTGTTCCTTATTCACACACACACACACACACACACACACACACACACACACACACACACACACACACACACACACACACACATACACACACACTCACACTCACATACACCGGCCTACAGACTGTGTTGGTGTAAGCATTGTGTTGCGTTGTGTTATTGTCGACTGAGGCGTCTGCCCTGCAATGAGAAATTGCATCATGGGATGGGACGGGATGGGACAGGATGGAGCAGGAGCGTGGGTAATTAGCTTGTTTACTGCGGTGATGGGAATGTTGAAACACAGTCGTCTGAGAATTTCTGCTAACCTCAGAGGGAGCAGTGGCGGCGGCGGCTGCAGCAGTGTTTGCCGCGTTGGCCTGCTCTCGAAGTGTCGGGAAGTTCACTTCATCAAGATGGTCTAACGGGAAACCCTGGAACACGTTTGTGATTTAAATGGAGTGATTCGGATATGTGTTTCACATACGTAGATTACCGTCCAGCATTGCTTTTCACAGTATGGGTAACACCTCAGGGTTTTCAAGTTGAAGCTTTACTGACTGAGTAAATAGTTATATTTGGCTTGTAAAATATTGCATACTCTACCTTACAGTGCCTTCAATTCATAGTAAAAACCTTAGGCTACAGGCATGGCACATCAATACAGCCTAGGACACCCTGCTACATCATATCCTTGGCTTGGCTATCTCATCCGTCTGTGGCGTGGACTGGTCTCCTGTACATTCTGATCTTTTCTGAGACAGCTACGTCCGCTAAAGTGGACCTGGCTCTGGTATTCTCCAGCTAATTCATTATTTCTTCTGCTGACCAATCTGCCGCCTGGGCAAGTGTAGCTACATGGTGCTAGTAAACGCCATGGGACACATGCTCAGTATTTAGAGCTGATATTATATTATTAGTATTTACCACATGCGCTGTATTGAGAGCTGATATTATATAATTAGTATTTACCACGTGCTCAGTATTTATGGCTGATATTATATTATTAGTATTTACCACATGCGCTGTATTGAGAGCTGATATTATATAATTAGTATTTACCACGTGCTCAGTATTAAGAGCTGATATTATATTATAAGTATTTACCACATGCTCAGTATTTAGAGATGATATTACATTATAAGTCTTTACCATGTGCTCAGTTTTTAGAGCTGATATTATATTATAGGTCTTTACCACGTGCTCAATATTTCGAGATGATAGGCAGTATTTAGCATCACTGAAATATAGTTAATGTGGATTGGGCCGAGTTGTGCAGTACAACTAAATGTAGCGCAAACATCTTGATCTTCGATGAGCTCCTCACAACATTACGATTGCCATAGCTTACAGTTTAAAAGACTCTTTATTGTTTTAGGCACGTCATGAGCCACCATGTCCTCAAACCCACTAATGTCCCTCAAATATCTAATGTCTCTTCCGTGAACGCTCAAGATCTCCCAGTCGGAATGAATTCATCTCACACTCACTTAATCTTGCTCGTAAATCGCTTGCATAGCCTCAGCTCTCACTCACTCTCTCACACACACCAGAGCCAGACACGCATACATACACACACACACACATGCAGCTGTTACTTGGTGTAGGCTAGGGGTAAACCAAAACCAAACCTGTAGTGTCAGACTAATCTAAAAGGACGTGTGATAATATATCAGTGCTGACATGGTTTTGGCACTTCTCCGTATTGAGATGCATGTGGATGTACTAAGAGATGCTGATGTCGGCTGCTTGCAGTGTGTTTAGTGCAGTTCATATCCAGTGCAAGTCGCTTTGCATAAATGAGTATATAATGGATGTCTGCAGAAGTTTGTCAGGATGTCGGCCAGCACATAATGTTATTGAGCAGATTATGTAAGTACCGTTAATGATTTAAAGATGTAGACCGCTATTCTAATCCAATACACTTTTCGTCAAATTCACTAAATTGTTCCTCAATTCCTCAATAGTTGTCTGTTCTGTGTGTGTGCCAAAAAAATAACGGTGTTCATACACAGTCTTGGCTCTATAAATTGGAAATACACTATTCCAGACAATCAACACCTTAGCTTGAGGAGCACAGAAGGGAGGGATGTCATTTGATTGACTTTCAAGGTCAAAGATCAACAACCTTTTGCCAGAATCGCGGACTGCACCTTTAACTGAGAAGACATTATTCGAGTGTAATGCTGAAAGGGTTAAAGGTAGAAACATCCGCTACAGAGGACGTAAAAATCAGGCAATGCCAGTCTGATGAAACCTGACATCTCCGACTAGCAAGCATTTGTCAAAGTGGAAAATACAGATATCAAGTGTGTTGTTGCCTGCCAACATTTGGACTCCTGCTGAAAAGGATATGCTGAATAAAAGATATGATATATAGGCAGTCAAAAATCTGTGCCCAGTGTGAAAGCCTTCTGAAAAAGCTGATTTGTGGATTTCACCTGTCTTCAGTTAAGATCGAGCCTCTCTGCTGTGGCTGAAAATTGACTTCTTTGCTTCAGTCGTAGATAAAATGGTCTATGCATCATATTCTGCATTATACGTACACTCAGAATGAATTGTGCTCTGCTACAGTGTAAGAGGTCATATACTGCTTTTGCAGCATTCAAGAATTATTTGGTGTATGACGTAGACTCTTAAGTTGAAGAATTGGCTTTCAAAACGCTAAAAGATATTTTTTCAAAAAGGAAATACAAAGTCATTCAAATATAGTGTTGATATAGTATTTTGAGGAAGCAGAATAGCAAAAATAGACTTGCTGTGCAGAACCGAAAAGAACCGGGTTCCCCTTAATCAACAGCTCATGAGGTTAGCTCTCCTCACCTTTCGCCAACCAACGGTCTCAGTTAATTCCTCACATCCGCGTTCTATGAGCTCATCAAAGGCTGGCCCCCACCAACCTAAAATAATTTCCTGCTTCGGCAGCCGCTGGGGCAACAGGGAGCCAAATGTAGGGGGGGGGGGGGGGATAAGGGGGGTGGGGCATCCAGACTGTCCCGAAACTGTTTCATGCTTAGTTGTGTGCAGACATAAATATTGAGGATGGTTGAGTGGAACAATCTATCCTATCCTCACCCCTCCACACACACACACACACACACACACAACCCCTGTATTTTTTCCGATGAGAGCTGCAGTGTTTATGCAGTGCTTCAGCTCCTGCTGCTGTCACCAGAGCCTCTCTGGTTCCAGATGGACCTGGTCGGGCACGCACTGGGGAGCTGCATAGTAGAAAACGAGCACAGCAGTTAAGCCTCAGAAGACTGTTGAAAGCTGGAAACTACCTGATGTTTGGGCTTTTCATATAAAACCGTAGAGAAGAAAAAAAGATTATGGAGTGAACTGTTCCGAAGGGGGATTGTACTGCTTGTCACCAAGAGATAATGATACAAACAAAGTTTTGACAGTATCTTGCCCAGGGGACATATATTGACAGTTCTTTTCTGAATATTGACTTATTCTTAAGCAATACGCCATGAGTTAAGTTGTTGTTTCGTTCAGTGGTTATGACTTCTATACTAATTGTTTAACATCGCTTTTGGAGCTCGCTAGGCTAAAGCTTAATGACTTCTGGTGTAAAGGGATTTTTCATGAATAGCCCATACTAAGCTACTGTAGACGTTTTTGGCCAGACCTTGCCCTGGGGATGGAGGTCTTATCCTCAGAGGGAGGTTAGAGGAAGGCAGAAGCATGACCAGCAGAGGGGGGCTGACACTGACTGGACATCCGACACTGGAGACAAGCCAGGGAGGCCATGTTTGTCTGCTTCACTGAGGCAAATCTCAGAGCACAGAACACCACCTCCTCCAAAACAACCTCTATGTCCACCTCCTCCAGAATGCCACAATCTCCACCTCCTTCTATTCCCTCTGCATCACACCCCCCCCCCCCCCCCCCCCCCCCCCCCCCAACAATAAAGTCCTCCCTTTCCAGCCTTCCTCCCCCATCACTGTACATCATAGTTAGATCATAGATCAAGTCAGAAATAAAACATTGAGGATAGGGAGGAGGGGAGTAAGCTGTAATCACACACTGCTTTGCTGCGTGTAATGTTGTTTCAGTAGTAATTTGTTTAGAGAGCCTGCCAGGGATCCTGGACAACGCCCAGTGGATAGATAAGAGTGCCGTAGCCATGACGACGGCTCAGGCTGGTGACCCGGTCACTGGTGGTAGTGAGGGCCTGTTTCAGAGCCCAGAACCCAGACCCGATGGCCGCTCAGAGCCCATATCAATCCTTAGTCACATCTGCTTGGATCAGGAGGAGGTGTTGGTGTGGTGGGCTGCGGTTTAAATGGAGTCAGTGGTTTAATTTGCAAAACAAATGTGTGTACATTTTGGGGGCGTGTTTACGCAGATGCTTTTTTGATTTGACTGACAAGTCTGACATTCAGGACAGATCTTTTTAATTCAACATTGCATATGAGAGAGGGGGAGGAAGAGAATGATAGAGAGAAGAGAGGGAGGGAGGGGAAGGGATAGGTTCTGTGAAAGGGCAGGTCTCAGTATCATCCACACGAGTGAGTGTTTTGAAAACAATGTTTTTTCTTTGCTTTAAAAAAAAGATTTGCATCCACATGACAACGTTTTCAGCGAGTCCACACTGAATCGCAAAAACGTGTGAAAACACTGTTGCTAGCTAGGTCATTTGCTTAACCTGTGCTGCAGGTTATAGCCTACAACTAAACAAGATTATTATCAAAGCGACATCTCTAGATGAAATAAATCCTATAATATTTTTCAATGTTAGAACAGCGAACATAATTTCCCCACTGAAGTGAACCTACAATGCTTAAAGTTGCATCCCTGTATCAAACAAGCCCAGAAAATTGCTTTGGCCACTGATATTTCCGAAAGGTTACGTCCTCCTCGTAGAAATAGAACCAATTGGCTGACAACCATGATGTGTCTGACAATCAAAAATAGATGCTCTATTCATTGCCATGAGGTGGAGGCTTTTGAGGGCACTCAGCTCAGCCTTCCCGGCACGTAAAAGGCGATAGGGTAAAATTGGGGTTGCGTCGTTTTCAGAAAGCTCAGTTTTCACCTGTCCACATGGTGACATAATGGTTTAGTTTTCAAAAAAATCTCCACTCTTACACCCTTTTTCAAAAATATGCGTTTCTAGGCCCGGAAAACATCGTTGTCACACGGACGATGAGCCAGAACGCAACATAACACCGTTTTCACCGTATTGGTGCGTACGCCACCTCAGAGCCAAAGAGGACAGCTCATTCATTTTTAATGGGGGTCTTGATTACTGTTTGTGCTTGGCAGGGCAGCAGGAGACTGGAGATATGGAGGGAAAAAGAGCAGCAACAGCTTTTGCAGGTGGGCCAGGACCAGAGGGAGGGGGAGGTAGAGGATGGGGGAGGGGCGACGGAGAGCAGGTTGTGACCCTCGTGTGAATGGGATTAGACTGCTCTATTAATCTGTGATTACAGAGCCTATTCCTCCGAAGCCTGGTGCACCAGCAGTGGCAACAGTTATAACGCCATCTCCCCTTGTCCTGATATTACTACTGATGGGTGTAATTATAAAAGCTTTCTGCACTCAGTGGGAATTCTACATCATTCTTCATTTGAGATCCATTCTCCCCGTGTAGGATAATTGGTGTTGTCCGCCACAAGAGTCCACACAGAGAGCGAGAGGAAGGGAGAGAGGGGGAAAAATGCCTACTCATGATTCCCCCCATGTAGGTCAGAGTGGGACATTCTAAATCGCTTGTGCTTCAGCAGGCACTTGGAATGCCTCTGTTGTTGGTCCTGCAAAAGAAACCTTTTTTTTGTCTGTGTGTGAGAGAAGGAGTGTAAAAAAAAGTTGATTTCCCCCCCCCCCCCCCTCACTTTTGTGCTAGGCTCGTATTCAGTTAACACAATCTTCTCATACTATTATAGTGGCACTGAGCTTTCAGCGTGGAGATTAAAAAGGGATAAAGAGGTTGTATCATTCGGTGAAACAAGCTGTGCTGGCTTTGGCCTTTTTTTACTATTTGGGTTTTGTTTTTTGTCGTCAGCTCAAAATGCTCACCGACTGGGTGTTGATGTATGTATTCTCACTTTACCAAAACCAGTTAACATCTCGTCTATGCAGTTCAATATTTAAAATACTTATGATACATACCACATTATCTTTTTTGTTCATTTGTGGAATTTTGGAAGGCAACTGAACACTTTAAGCTCTCCTGTTCTAAAAACTGCAATTGTGCCAATCTGGAGTGTGAACAAACATATATTGTGGAGCAAGAAGAAGCAAGTCAGTAGTCGAAAGCACAACAACTCCTAAACACGACCTTCAGGCAGTTTAACTTTTTGACAGGTAGAACCAGTTTGAGCAATGCGCTCTTCGTGTAATCACTACTAGACGGGCCCTTTTGTTACATGACAGCCTAATTGTTTTGGGATTTTTTTTTGTCTTTCGTTACTCCAAAGCTTATGTAAATTCCTCAGGCGCTCGCTGGTGGATTCGTAAACGCTATTGTGACACTACAACAGTTACTATTAAGCCACACCATTAAAGTATAGTCCTATGGTGTGTGCCCCATTTGTAATGAATAGCTGCTGTCAACCTCACACGTTTTCCCTGTTGTTCCAACAACTGCCTCGAGGTGATCCACGAGACACATAAGAAGGGTACAGATCCCCTTTGCACCAAGAGCTGCGCCTCCCGGAGAGTTCTGTGGGCAGATCTTATAGAGGGGTTCCTGTGATTGGGGTTGGTGTGTAGAGGTGGCATTGGTGCACAGAAGAGTGGAGGGGACTGGAGCTGTGTGTCACACCATCAGAATTACACACCAGCACACAGGAATGTCATTTCCTCCAAGTACGCTTTCTTTCTTTCTTCAGCTTGCTTTTCTTTTCTCTCTCTCTATCGCGGGCTCTCTCTCTCTCTCTCTCTCTCTCTCTCTCTCTCTCTCTCTCTCTCTCTCTCTCTCTCTCTCGGTCTCTCAGTCCAGCATAGGCTTGCGCTGAGTAACTGCTAGTTCAACTGTGGCTTTTTCCTAAATAGAAAATAACATGGAGGCCTGCAAACATGGTTGGTGGTCATGCCCATGTTTTGAGCGCCTGGACTTGTTCCAAGAGGCTGTCTCCCCCAGGCCAGCAGGCACCCACAACAGAGTCTTAGAGCAGACACAAGCAATGACAAACAGACAATGAAATAAAGACCTGCAAAAAGCAACCGTTTTGAAAAAAATAAATTACGTACGAAACTATTGAAAAAGACTTCAGATATTCTATGGTTCTGCACTTTGACCAAATTTGGAGGTGAGAAGTCAGATTGCCTACAGGGAGCAACGACGTGTCAGCTTTGCATAAGCTGGCCAGTATATGTGCACATGCTTTATGGCCGGCCAGACAGCAGCACATCACGTCCCGTCATGATTCGCCCTGAAAATGTCTGTCAGTCTCTGTCTAGGCCCTTTTTCCCCCCATTTTGCACAGACGTCCCCTCTGCCAGCGATTAGCACTGCTGAGGGAAAGGAGCTATTTTTTGGGAGCGGCGACTCAAGGGGAGACTTTCTGACAGACAGACAGAGAGCGTCTGAGTTCAAGGGTGGAGGTATGCGCTCGTCGGCAGCTCATAAATCACCGGCAGCCACATCGCCCTCGTGGCCATCTTTGTGTCGCGCTGGAGTTGGAGCCACCGTCGACAAAGTGTCGGTGTCAGCCATGACGGATAACCCCCCCCTTCCTCGCTGGATTCCCGGCGCTGTAAATCAGGTGTGCCGATCCCGAGTGTTTACTGCCTGCACTGCCTATCGAGGGAAGGGAAAGAGAGGCTGTGCAGAGAGAGAGAGATAAAGAGAAAGAGAAGGAATGATAGCATGGGTTTGTCCTGCCTGACTGCGGGGCGACATGGCTGGGGTCCTCGCCAAAGTGTCTCTGCTTCGGAGGTCAGGGCTCAGCAGTCACATTGATGTCCCTCTTAGCAGTGCACACCCTGTGCTGTGGTAAAAGATAGTGTATATTCACATGCTGACAACGTCTGGCATTAGATGTGAATATGAAATTAACTATTACAGTAGTGCCCCTATATCCACGGGGGATATGATCCAAGGCCTACCATGGATAGCCGAATATTGGCAAACATCATATAGAACCTATATATATACTGCACAGCAACATAAAAAAAAGAAACAGTTATATAGTAATAGACTGTAATAAAAGTTATGTGTATGTGGTCTCTCTTGAATGAAGGGGATTCTGGTGTTGACGTTCTGATGTTGACGATTTCGGACGGTGGAACAATGAAAAATATCTTTCACGTTGTGGAAAGACTACTCAGAGTGGTGTGGAATTTAAAACAGTTTATTATTGGAATTTCCCATTTAATATGTTTGGGCCACGGTAAACCACGAATAACCGAAACCATGGTTACAGAATCAGTGGATATAAGTGTTCCACTGTAATAACTAAATAATAATGTAACATCATTATAGTATATTATTAAAGTGGTAGTAGATGAATAGTAATAATATTAGCAGTTGTTGTAGTAGAAGTATGCTTAATGTTTTAATGAAGTATAAACTATAAATCAATAAAAACCACCCTCGAAGGCTAAGCTAATTGGGGCCCTTGAAATTCATTTGTTAGAGCTAAGCATTTACTCCTCGAAAGAAACAATATTGACTTGCCTTGGGGCTGGTGTTGGTGGCTGTTAGCTACACTGTTTGCCTGTTTGACTCTGTGTAATTATTTATGTAGGACTCTCTCCCCCTTGCCGAAAGACAAATGTCCTCTAATGTGGCCTACCCCTCCTCCACCTCTTGTCCTCCTCCCCCTCCCTCCCCCCCTCTTCCTCCTCCTCCTCCTGCTGCTCGTGGCTGTCGGACAGCCCTGCCCGCTGTCCCTGCTCCCTGAGACAGACAGGGGACACGAGGACACCCTCCTACCACCAGCCCCATCCCATAGTTAGCTCTGGCGTTAAACACAGAAAGCGAGTGAGGAAGAGAGAGAGAAAGATAGAGAGAAAGAGAAAGAAGGAGAGAGAAGAAGGACAGAGAAGAATACATGGGCCCCAGGTTGCAGCTTTTTTTTTTTCTCCCTGGTGCAGCCCGGTGTTTCGACCACGGCAACAACAAAAAACGTCTCACAGGCGGGCGGGCGAGAGAGCAAATGTTGCTCTAAAAGCTCATTGATTGGGGCTTCTTTTCTCCCTTGTCTCTGCGTGCTGGATGGGGGCCAAGGATCCAGGCTGCTGAGCCAGTTAGGCACCTCCCCCCCTCTCTGCAAGTTTGAAATGTGAGCTGCCTGGACTTCTCTTTTTTTCTCTTTCCCTCCCTCTCTCTCTCTCTCTCTCCTCCTCCTCTCTCACTCTCCCCCCTCTCTCTGTCCCTTCTGGCCAAGTGGCTCGGGCTGCCTGTGTGTGTGTGATGTGTGTATTGGGAGACACAGGCAATGGATCACTAGACAGAAAGAGGAGATACATCAATAACAGCTGCACACGTTCCAAGGTGAGGAGATAAGCTTTTGGTTCTCTCTTTACCCTCTCTCCCTCCTTCTTCCTCTCTCTCTCTCTTTCTCTCTCTATCTCATTCTTTCTCACTTGTGTTAACCCTTTAGCAGTGGCAAAGAATGACATAGGGTTTTGTTG
Organism: Sprattus sprattus; assembly: GCF_963457725.1. Taxonomy (NCBI): domain Eukaryota; kingdom Metazoa; phylum Chordata; class Actinopteri; order Clupeiformes; family Clupeidae; genus Sprattus; species Sprattus sprattus. The sequence continues at coordinate 33,839,672 of NC_137922.1, read as the reverse complement.
CAGTGGCATTTGTAGTAGTATTCTCTTCTCCTTTCATGCAAACACTCCTGTGTCCACAATCTGTCCCTCCCCTCTCTCTCTCCCTCTCTCTCTACTTTTCTCACCCTTGTTGAAGTGTCCTCCTATTTCTAAAATAGACAGGCAAGACAGAGAGAGCGTAACCGTGTTCTGCCTGTTTCCCCTGGCCGGTCTCCGGGGTATTCCGTGGCTGTGCGCGTGCAAATGCAGCAGGAGCCCATTAGCCATGTATCCATCTGTGATTGGCTTTCGGCCGTGCAAACAAGAGAGATTGCCGATGAATAATTGATGCGTATTGTGTGCAGTCACTGGACATGCCGGGAGAGGGGAGAAGAGAGGAGAAGGAAAAAGGCTGTCATAAGACATTGAAGGAGACAGACTGTAGAGCTAGAGACAGAGAGAGAGAGAGAGAGAGAGAGAGAGGGAGAGAGGAAGAGGTTGAGAGGGAGGCGGAGGCGCAGGGCGGGAAATAGACAAGTGAAGATCTGCCGAGGCCCCTGCAGTGAGTTGCGAGCCGCAAATCATGGCTCATTGGGAGGTTTTTCTGCTCACTTGAGTCCCCACTCTGTCGGGACACTTTAGAGAGGAAGTGTGAGTGAGTGAAAAAGAAACAGAGGCATAGAGAGAGGGCGGAAGTGTAAGGGGTGAAATAACATTGTAAGACAAGACAGACGGAGAGTTTGGGTTGACTTGGGATTGTGAGTGGCAACAAAGATGCGGGTGGCAGTGGGGGGCCGCAAGGGAAGAGTTGTGTGTGTGTGTGTGTGTGTGTGTGTGAGTGTGTGTGTGTGTGTGTGTGAGAGAGTGTGTGTTTGAAGGAGAGAGGGGGTGCTGGCTAAGTCGTGGGTGCTTTTTCTCCTCTGTGAATGAAAGAGAATGTGAGGCCTCTCCCTGTCAAAAGAAGTAGACAGCCTGGGATAGAGGAAGCATGAGTGAACGAGAGAAAGAGAGAGCAGTGAGAGAGTGTAGAGCCAGCTCTGACGGAGGAGGGGTGACCAGACATTTGGAAGCATAGTAACTTCCCTTTATTATCCCCCTTGGGGGGATGGAGAGTCTTTGGGGTGGGGTAGAATGAGGGTGGACCAGGGTGGGTCGGGGGTGTTGGGGGTGAGGGGTTAAAGCAGGGGATGGGAGGGATGGGGGGCACCCTGCGGAGGAATGAGCCTCTGACAAAATGACTGGTGCCTCCCAGCACTTCACTTGATAGAGCTGTAACAGCTGACTACGTTTGACCCAGTTACTGCTCTCACTCTGAAGGGGTCAAAATAAGCATGATTATCTCTCCCTCTCTCCATCTCTTTCTCTCTCTCTGTCTCTCTCTCACTCTCTTTTGCATTGACCTACTTGACTGATGCTGGGGACAAGCATGACTCTCGCTAGCTTGGGGAATGAGGCTTCAAAACACCGCCCATGCCCCTCTGAACCAGAGAGCTCGACTTAAACCTGGTTGGTCAATGAGAACCCTCAAGATGGCTCCTAACTGTGCACTTAATGAAAGCTGTGTTAATGAAGTCAAGTTTTCTATAGCCAACGAGTAAATAATTTGTTCTTTCTTGGAATGAAATGCTTGATGTTAAGTTAAGTTCTCTTTCTTTGTCAATCACTCACTTGCAGTGAGCAATGACATTTAACCAGTTAGCACCCTAAATAGCTGTAGATTGCACCGTGGAGAGGATTTGCATAGGATTTGGGCCAGATTTGGACCAGATCGGAGCCAGGACTGGCCCAAAATCAGCTGGCATGTGGAAGTAGTGCTAGTGCAGCAACAGGAATGTTAAAAGTTGCTGAAAAACACTAACACTATGTGAGCATTCAGACCCAATTTGTGCTGCCAGCTTTTGCTAATCTTTTTTCCTCAACGTTGTCTTGCTTGTTAGGACAAAAAGGGAAAGAATTTCCCCCAGAGAGTGACTGATGTTCATTGTAAACCACAAAATCAATCAAAGCACAAAAGCGCAATGTGACTGTGTGTGTGCTACAGTTCCTGATCAGCTTCATTAGAATTGAACCTGTTATGTTGTCATCCACAACACTATCAGGTTCCTACTTGTAATTCAAACATTTCATTCTTATGGCAAAAAAAAAAACGTGGTCGATGATAATTACTTCTTTCGGGGGGAGACGATGCAACTATGTTTTGCCTCTTTTACTTGTCTGTCTCTCACTTGTGAAAACCGTTGCAACGTGCTAAGACAAGCACGCCTCTCTATGGTGGCCAGTTTTTCACTGGGGAGCAGCTCCACACCCATTCATTACTGGGCTTGTGAAGAAATGAATGCGCCGCTTGTTTTCGCTATCTTGATGTCACCCAGTTGTGAAATCACCATTTGTGTGGTCCACCAACCTCTTCCAGCTCTCCTTCAAAACTTAAGCCGTCCACCCTTCCCCCTCACCCCCTACCCCAAACCCCCAACCCCCCCAATCTCGTGATTCGATTCAAATGAAATCAATTTGGCCCTGTTGTCAGACCCTATGGGAGAAGGGCTGTGTTGTACATACTAAAAGTCTTGGAAGTGTGTGAGGCTTCGAGCATGCTGCTTTTGAGACACAGCCTCCCCCCACTGGGAGTAGCATTTATGAGACGAAGCCTCAGAAGCTGGAAACAGAACTCATGTTCATTGTCACAGAGGAGTAGACCTCCTCTCATGCCTCTTATGAGTAACACGTGGGAGAGGAAGGTTTGTTTGGGTGACTCACTTTCTGTGGTGCCTCTTGGGGAAAAAAAGAACCTTACAGACAGGTGAGCTAGCCATTCCCTTGAAAAGGGTACATTTTTCATTTGCTATGACAACCAAAATAGAATGATTGAACAGGCCAAAGCTGGCACTGCAGCAAGGTGTATAGATATGTATACACGTAATTTTAAGGTTCACTTCTCCTTGGCCCTGATATGATTTGAAGATGGAGAGATGGAGGTCTTGTTGCTGTTGATAACAAGTCACCTCTCCTTATTTCTTTCTCCCCGTTATTTCTTACACTGTCTTTGAAGGTCGTGTTCATTCTTGTCTGAATGTGTTCAATCGGCAGTCTTGTTTCACATTTTGACAAGCAAAAACACAGCCCTCCCCAATTTGCTTAAAGACATCTTAAACACAGGCAAACAGGACAGCATAAGTCTGATCTTCTGCCATTTCACAACCTTAAGTATTTTAAGGTTGTCTATACACTATGTATTGAAAGATATATTTCATTTGATATCCTGAATTGCATAATATTTGTCTTTTTAACGAATAAGTAACATTGGAATAACTGTGGCAGAGTTGAACATATATATTGTTTTTTAGCCAGTAAACACCAAGACAAACTGCTGCATACAAATAATGAGTTATACAGCATGCTAAAAGCATGCATAATTATGAATAATGTTTCGCTATCTGCCCCGTAAAACTGAGTTACAGCAAGCAGTTGGCCTGAACTGCTAGCATCCAAACAGCTGTAGCAGTATATTGAGCTGTATATCAACCCCTGGGTTGGTTCCCCTCATTTATTTGCTCTGGTGCAAATAAAAATGTGTTGTGCTGATTAGATCTAAATTGATAAAGCATTATGCACACATTTCTCACAGAGGTCTCGTTCAAGCTGGGCTAGCCCATCCAGGCTATAAAGCAGATCTGCGTTTCACAGTAGAGGAGAGCTCAGCATTACACTGAATTACATTATATGCGGTCATACAGCAGATGTTCTTACACTTGGTTATTTAGGGCCTATGTCTCAATCAGTATATATGCGGGCCGAGGAAAGGAACCCATGACTGTGGCCCATGAACGCATCATGTTCTGACATTTGAGCTGAGAGAGTGTTCACAATTCACAGCAGAGTATTTACACCTACGGCCTTTTAGCTGGCACGTTTATCCAAACTGGCGTACGACATACCAGAGCGTGTACTTTTGGGTGTGCGCAGCATGTGTGATGTCAGGAAATTGAGACTTGCCTGATCCTGGAGTTGCTAGTGACGCACCCGACTCGCCTGAGCAGCAGGGGTCAAAGTGTGTGCGTTTGTGTGTGTGAGTGTGTGGGGCCCCCTCGTCAATAGGGGCCCCTGTTTCATCAAGGTGGGCCCCCAAGTCCCAACAGACTTTTCAGGCCTCTTAAGCTGAAGAGCAGGGAGGTGAAGGGTTTGGGGATTGGGGGAGTTTGTGTGTGTGTGTGTGTGTGTGTGTGGGTGTGTGGGTGTGTGGGTGTGTGGGCAACTTTCAGCAAGCTTACAATGTTTCCATGGCTTCTGAAAACTGAGACAACAGGAATGAGACGCAGAGGTATGTCTTCTAGAGACTGAACTTATCAGGTCCTTTCTTTTTTCACCATGTGTATGGTTGACTCGTCAGCTCAGGACAGGCCTATTATGCGCATACATCGATATCACAAGCAAAACATAAAAATAAAAGCTAAAATTATATCAATTGTTGTACATCAGTATTTACTAGGAGGGTAATGTTGTGGGGTTTCCCTCAATACAGGAGTTGGTACTTCACTGCAAAGTAGTTAAATAATGCTCATATTTCTAGTGCCTCAAGAGTTGTAACGCTTGCAATTCGTTGTAGTGCTTGCTCAATACAGAGCTTGATCTCATGATTGAATCACTTGCTGCTACTATTGTTAAAAAAAGAATAGAGGAAGAAAATAGAGAACACTAGGAGAGAGAGAGAGAGAGAGAGGGAGGGAGAGAGAGAGCGAGCGAGCAGCCTTGAAGCTGAGCCAGGTGTCCTCAAAGTGGATTTTCCCCTGTAGCTCTTGGAACTGCTACTGGTATCACAGGCTTTGATTTTGCCGTCTGTCTCACTGAAGTCGGCTGAAGCAATTATTCAATCATTAAACAAGAGGATTGGAGGCCAAGGCAGCAGTCGCCTTGGACCTGCAAACTGCCCTTTATTTCAGGTGTATTTGCAGGCAGGTTAACAGAAGTGTAACACAGAACACTCAGAGCCCACTTGTCCACTTAGTTAATTTGACCTGGTCAAGTTTACGTCAACTTTCCTCCTCAAACGTTGTACTTCAAAAGCACCTCAAAGGATCTCAAGATTCCTCCTCAAACATTGAACCTCAAAAGCACCAGAAAGGAACTCAAGAATATCTTCTAACTACCTTGTTCTCTGTGTGTTTTTCACCAAAAACATACAATCCTGGTTTTGTTTGTGTGACCTCCTCTGTCAGACCTTAACGGGGCCCCAGTGTGCTACTATCAGCCCCTCCACTGGCCTCCTGACAGAGTGGTGATGTTGACGCCTGCTGAAGAGGCTGCTGGATACTGCTGTCGTCCCGATGTAAGCAGTCAGGGCTGTTTAGAGCATTACCACCACAGTGGTTTGCTTGAGACCTCTAGCTGATTCTGAGTGAAGACATGCTATCTAAAAATGGGCATGGCCTGCATAGTTATGCCTTCTTTATTTGGACAACTTCATTTGTGCTCTCGTTCTCATAAAGCTATGAAACTAAAAATATTTGCATACCTGGTCATGCAACCTAGTAGCTCTATCAATTGTAGCACAATGTGTTTATGTTATTATTAGTTTGTGTTTATGTTACTATTAGTTTGTGCCTTTGTGGGGACTAAACCCACGGTCCTCGAATTGTTGGCTCAATGGTCAATGTACAACACAAAGATACCTCACTGGCAACCTTAAAGTGCATTTCTGTTATCCACACAGAGGGTGGTCACGCCTCCATTTGTAATTCTGCTTCAGTTAAGTGTGACTGTACACATGAGGATTACATCGGTGTTGGAGACTCGTACACTGACGTTCTCTCGCACTTTTGCTGATGACCTCGTGGCCCCTCCGTAATGTGAGAGGGGGTGGATGTGGGGGCCTCAGAGGCTGCCAGCCTGTATCCGTGCCCTCTCTCCTGGTTTGCCACCTCCTCAAGCGACCCCACCCCCAACATCATCTCTGCACCCCCGCCCCATCCCCCCCCCCCCCCCCCCCCCGTCATATCTGGCCGGTCCCCTCCAGCATCTGTTCTGTCTTTTAATTAGGATCATCGCAGATGTAGACTTAATACTCCCCCTCCTTGAAGGGCAGCCTGTTGATCGGGGAAAACGTCTGGCCATCTCTAAGCTGCTTCTCTGTTGTGTAGTATGTGTGTGTTTGTGTGTGTGTGTATTCATTGTTTTTTATTTTTTTTAAATGGCAAGTCACCCACTGTGATAAGCTGACAACACAGGGGCAAACACACACACACGCGCACACACACACACACACACACACACACACACACACACACACACACACACACACACACACACACACACACACACACACACACACACACACACACACACACACACACACACACACACACACACACACACACACACACACACACACACACACACATGTTTACTTGGCAGATGACCAGAAACAAACATACATGTGTCAGCTTTGGCTAAGTGACACAGTAACACTCATTCATTTGGCAGTCGGCACACAAACATCAACAATCTCACCCACCTACACACACCAGGAGACTAATTCGTCAGAGTTCCTCACTGGTGTAAGATAACGAAAGCCTCAGAAATCTCACAATTACTTTAGTACTTTACAGTTATTATTCTCTGAGGAGACATAACATTCAGTCTCTTATTCTTATTCAGTCTTGCACAACACGCTGCGTTTTACAGTTTTCACTAAAATTTGAAAAAAGTTTGCACATCCTATTCAGAAAAGAAGAAAAAAAGATCTGATTTTTTTTTTATCTGGGACACTGCTCCTCCCTTGAAGTGTTAGAATATGACCACTCAAGGACGTGCACTGGATACATCCACATATCTCTGCTGTTTCAGATTGTGATAGGAGGCCAGGGAAGTTAAATGGTGTGATACAGCTGATAAGGAGTAGATATTACTGTCTTCTTTGCCCATCACTGCAATGTAGAGCTTTCCTCCTCCCTTGATGACCTGAATTAAAACCTAAAGATGTAGCTTTGGGGATCTCTCTCTCTCTCTCTCTTTCTCTCTCTTTCTTTCTTTCTCTGTGTGTCATCCATCCTCTGTAAATCAGCTTTGCCGCCTTCAAGGAACACTGTGCATTAACAAATTGCACATTGGATTTAGGTTAGGATTGATGTGGAGGGACTTAGTGGGATCGCGGCGGGAGTTCGAGATGCAGGAGCTTCCCCCGGCTGCTCGGGCTTAAGGAGGCGCATGCTGCTCCCGCTGCTGCTGCTCCTCAGGACGTCCAGCTGGGTCATTCGGGCCTGGACAGGGGGTCCTCGTGGGTGGGTGGGGTGCTATTGTTTAATTCTTAGGAGATTGTTCCCACAATATGGGGACAACCACAACCTGACCTACTTGGGACGGGACGTGATTTAATGTTTACTGTCAGTTATCACATTGTCGGACTCTTTTGAATATGTGTGTGTAGATATTATTAAAGGCTGTGTTTTTGTAAATTCAGCATTTGACTCTGGGATTTTTCAGGGTTGTGCTCGGGGAAGAAAATTTGTGATGGTTTAGCAATTTATGAAGTGGTCGTGGTCTGGTCGTCTTGCATAGCGTCATATATCCGTGTTCATGTCTCGTGTTACACATTAACTGTGGACAGTGGGGAGGCACAGAAAGACAAGACCACATTGGGAGTCATTTTGCACAGCGTTAATAGAGGTCTTAATCAAAACCGGACATTCAGCATCTCTGTCTGAGGACCAGCTGTGCCGGCGGGGAGTGATGTGGCAATCGTTGACGTAGCAACCAGATAGAAAGCACATGGCAGGATGTCACAGCATAGTGGCTACACGTCTCCACTGAAACTGTTTCACACGCTGTTGACCATAAGTGTTGTTGTATTGAATCCCATGGAGAGCACCACTCATATTCATATATGCATATATGCACTCAATTCAGATGCACTGGAGCCACAGTATTGCCCTGGACTGAGTGAAGGGGCAGAGTGCTGTGACCATGTGGCCTGCATGAGGCTGGAGGAGTTACGCTTAGAGCCACTAAGAGGGACCGGAAACCCCCGGCAAGGGGCCTGAGTGTCCCCATGTAAGAGCAGGTCTGAAGGGCTCACTGATGGTGCATCCAGCTCAGTTCCTGTGCAGAGAGAAGAAAGAGAGGGGGCAGGGGGAGGATGGACTATGGGACAGAAAGAAAGAAAGAAAGAAAGAAAGAAAAAGGAGAGAGATGGTGCATGGGCAGTGGAGCCAAGAAGTAGAAAAGAATAGGGAAAGAAAGAATGAGAAGAATCAAAGAAGAAGGGAATAAAGAGAGGAAGAGAACAAGGCAAGAATCATAGGCCATGAAAGAGGAGTGAACATTCGTCATCTGTCCCAGACAGGAACGGATGGACGGACGGACATTTTTGGGTGGTTTTGTAATTAGACCGACACAAACGCAGACTTGGAGACACAGTGTGTATGGCAACCACATGGTCTTCAGTGCATCCCCCAGACTCTGGTGTATATCATCTACTTCATCAAGCTTTTTGGAGTGTTACTTAAAAGCATTTACCACAGTTTACTTTTCACAGATATCTTATAGACTTATGATTTCTGCAGCCAATGTTGCTGTTTGAGCAAACTTGTATGTAGTATGCTGATGCATGATTTGATATTCGCAAGTCCTTTGAGTGATTCTTTTTTGCTGTAAAGCTGTGATGTATGTCCCCTGATCACACCTTAGCTCTATCTTTTCTCCGTGGATCACACCATTGGACTTGAGTGTTGCATGCACATCTGTTCATCACAGTCTGAGGACAAGGACGTTGGGCACGCATCCCCTGTCCTGCTCCAGGTAGACTGGTTTGTTACAATTAATTGCTCCACTGGCATACAATTAACAGAACGTAACCTTCAGACACACACACACACACGCCCACACACACAAACACACACAGACAGACAGAGAGAGAGAATGAGAGAGAACGTTCCACTTGCTGCCAAGTCACCTCCAACCATTCACTCCTTTCACATGATCAGGTTGGCATAGACGGATCATTTGTGGCATCTGGACAAAGACAAAGAGGCTTTTGATGCCAGGCGGGTGGTGATGGTGGTGACGGTGTTGATGTTCGAGGGGGGCGGGCGTCTCATCTGTGCCACTGTGCTGGCAGGGGCGGGGCAGGGACTGGAGCGAGACAGCCATGATTTATTAGCCCTAACCCGAGCAGGCAGCATGGGGTTCTGGACTCTGGGCTTGGGGTTTATTTTTTTTTCAATGCTTGTCCTTCTTGGCACCCGTTTTGCCCACCAGCAACAAGTGCAGCGAGAGAGAGCGAAAGAAAGAAAGAGAAGAAGAAGAAAGAGAGAGACAGAGAATAAAGTGGAGGATGGGGGGGGGGGGGGATCAGGCTCTTGATTTGATTTGTTTCTTCCCCTTTTTTCTGTTTCTTCTTGTTTTTTCCCCATTGCTTCTATTCTTCTCCTGAAAGGTGTCCAAACAAGCTAAAGACACACAGCGCTGCCCCCCGGCGCCCCCCTCCCTGCACACACACTGCTGTGAGCGCCGCTCTCCTAGGCACACTCAGGAATGTCTGCCCTGGCCTCTGTGCTGCTTGTTGAGTAACTACGGTTACGGTTCCCTTGCCGCCCAACTTGGCCAACACTTTTATATAAAGCACGTTGTGACACGGAGATGACATTTTATTCGTTTTGTTCTAAACCTTTGCATTACTTACGTGTTAGCTTGTAGCCCAGTTGGGCTTAAAGGGCTAATTCTGAGCTTTTAGGGGGGTAACATGGAAAATAATTAACTAGTGTTTTCATCTCTTAGAAGGCATACATGAATCCAACTCAATGAAAGTGTGCTAGCCAGCTAGTGAGCTACTTTAACTTCAGGGTAGCTCCTAGCCTCTGCTGGTCACAACAACTAGGCCTTGAATGTTTGGACATCTAAACGCTGCCTTCTAAAAAAAGGGGGGTAAAGGTCCCAGGGCAGAAACGTGAGAGGTGTAACCTTTTGCCTACAAGGACACTGAGGTTACTGAGAGTCTGTGTGTGTGTGTTTGTTTCTGTCTGTCTGTCTGAACTGCTCGTATGGGATGGATGCCTGGCAAGAGACTGGTGGGGCTGATGGGTGGAGCAGGTGTCCAGTGGAGAAGAGAGAGGGAGGTGTGTTAGTGTGTGTGTGTGTGTGTGTTCATTTGAGCCCTTCATGGGAGTATCACCATACTTGTTGTGTCTCAAAAATGTACCAGAGTAAAGAGACAAGAGTCAATAAGTGTGTTTTTGTTTGTGCTTGTGTTTATATTTTTGTAAAATCGTGTATTGTACACGGCAAAACCAATAAATAATATCTGCCACGCCAATAAAGACATGAATTTACTTGAAAAAAAAGGAATGAAGAAAGAGATAGTGAGAGATAGACAGAACAAGGAGAGTTTATTTATTTAATTTTAATGTTTTAGACAGTAGAGAATAGAAACACATAATCAATACCTGGACTGCCCTGCCCACATTGCCAATTGAGCACACACACAGTAATTGCTGCATTGGTGCTGCACATCTGCATGCTAACATGCTTCCTAAGACCCCCCCCCCCATCAAAGTATTCTTGTAAAGCCCTTGGTTCCTTGGTCTCTCAGCACACAACCAGTGGCAGCTACTGATGGCGTTCTCTAAACAGGCTTTGGCCATCTATAGAGAAACCAGTTATGGGGGGGGGGAACAAACATCGAGCAACCACCACACACCATTTTTCATTTGTCTCATGGGGTCACTGTGGAACATAGGGAGAGGGGCTTCAGGCTAAACCGGCTCAATGAACACACACACACACACACACACACACACATTTGTTTACACACACACACACACACACACACACACATGCATTAGTTTACACAAACACACAAACATGTTAGTTTACACGCCAATATAAACACACACACACACACTCACGCCTCAGCTCCATTACTGGTCTTAAGTGTGGATGACCAGGGGGCACTGGTGGTGGGCTGTAAACCACAGAGGTATCAATAATTCTCAGCTGCACAGATGCCTGGAGGACAGCCCTCAATCACACAGAGCACAGACTGGAACTCAGAAAGTAATAGAGAACTTGATCCTGTTTTCATCTCTGTCTACAAGAAGGAGAGAGAGAAAGAGAGAGAGAGAAAGAGGAACATTCAGTGGATATATGCGATGGTGATTTAGGAGTAAGAGTTGACAGATTAGTTCTTTGGGTGGCAGTTTGGCGGTTAGATGCTGCATGTTTGCTCTTTTGTGTGTGTGTGTGTGTTAATGCAGTGAGCAGTCTTTGGGCTCTAGTTTGGCAGTGCAGTGTGAGTGAGCTGTTTGGCCCTGTAGAACGGGCTGCAGACAGAGGGAGAGGGGACAGACAATCTTTACATTGTGTCCTCGACTCCTCTCCCACTGGGGGCGGGAGGGGTGGAGGCCGTCCAAAGGGGGAGATAGAGGCAGAGACAGGCAGAGTCAGAGGCAGAGGCAGAGACAGAGACCGACAGAGTTTGTTTGTGTTTGTCTAAGTAGCGGATGCATCTATATACAGGAGGATTGTTTGGTTTACATGTTGGTCATAGTGTGTCTGTGTGTTTCTGTCTGTGTGTGTGTTTCTGTGTGTGTGTGTGTGTGTGTGTGTGTGTGAGAGAGAAAGAGAAAGAAAGAGAGAGAGATTGAGTCTATCGGTGTTTGAGTGTGTTGAGGAATGTCAGTGGCTGTAAATGACAGCAGCAATCACTGAGCCTGTCCTCTCCTCTGTCTGCTATCCTCTCCCAGTCAACCACACACACACACACACACACACACACACACACTCTCTCTCTATCTCTCGATGACAGTGTCTGCCTCTGTGTGAGCAGTTCTGCTCGACTGAGGAGGTGATTTCCTGGGGCGATAAGCTGGTGTTTAATGGTGGGCTTTCGGTGTTGGGGGGAGGGGGGGCTGCTGAGCAGCTCCAGCCACTGAACTGAGCTGAGGTGAGCTGAGGTGTGGTGCAACGAGACGAGACAAGACGGAACGAGCCGAGAAGAGATCCTCTCCGTGCTCCCCTCTTTGCTGCTGTTCACACCCAACGGCCCCCCAACTCCCCTTCATGGCTCGCACTGTTGACTTGTGAAGGCGTGATAGAGGGGTGGGAGATAGACTGATAGAGGGGTGGAAGATAGACTAATAGAAGGGGTGGTAGATAGACTGCTGAAGTCACTCACCTGTAGCACAGTTGATAATGGACTGCGATGAGGGAAGCACACGTGTGAAAGGTGTTTCCTAAAGGCCCCGGTCTCTTTCATGTGGACTCGTGAATGTTTTGGCAGACTTGACATGAGGAGTGTCCCGGCTTGTTGTAAGTCTGCTAATGGTCTGCGACTGCTGCTCGTTCCCACATCCACTGGGAGCTGTGATTCTGCTGGCAGTGTGTCGTGTTGGTGTCAAGTGGGAATGAGAACGGGTGTGAAATGAACCTAGTCGCCTGTAGAGGGGTCCGTGTTCCTCCAGGCGTTACTGGAGAGCAAGAAGCGGTTACATCAGATGCGTCCTGCCCGTTTGTGGGGTGGCTTTGAAAACGAAATCGGACCCACTTGTTTAACCAGTAGATCCAGTAGATCCGCTTCATCTTGTAGCAGCCCCGTGTTAACATGTCTCTCGCTAGATTTAAATCTGTCATCTCATTAGCGTGGCTGTTCTGTGGTCATTTAAATCTGTCATCTCAACAGTGTGTCTGTGTTCTGTGATCCTTGAGTGCTTGCGGTGTGTTGTGCTCAGCAGTCAGGGCGGAGGAGCCCACCTCAAACACTGTGGCTTTATGTGAGCTGTGCTCTTTAGCGCTGGGCTGGGATGGTCCTGGGTGGCTAAGGGGACAGGGATGGGGGGGGGGGGGGGGGGGGGTCATGGCGGGAAGTGGGCAGGGGTGGGGGGGGCGTGGTTGAGGCTCACTCAGTGACATCGCCACCCAGAGGTCCGCCTTGTTGACGGCTGGGGATCGATCGCCCAGAGCGGCTGCCCAGTCCTCTGTGTGTGTGTGTGTGTGTGTGTGTGTGTGTGTGTGTGTGTGCTGCCACCTGCTTCAGCAAACCACAAAGGAAAAAAACCCAGCTGCTTCAGTGGTGAGACAGAGAGGGAGAAGGAAAGATAAGGGGGTATGAGGAGGAAAGAGAGAGGGAGGGAGAGGGACAGTGGGAGAGGAAAAAGGAGAGAGGGATAGGGAAAGAGAGAGAGCGAGAGAGAGCGAGAGAGAGAGAGATGGGGAGCTGAAAGACTGCTGGCACCATCTGTACACATCTTTTGTATTCCGCGCCACACACACACATCTTCACACAGAGAGGATGGTGTGCTCAAATGTGCTCAGTGTTCAAATGAAAGAGGGAGTGCCTGCTGGGGCCAAGATGCAACACTTTCACAAGATGGATTTGTGTGCGTGTGTGTGTGTGTGTGTGTGTGTGTGTGTGTGTGTGTGTGTGTGTGTGTGTGTGTGTGTGTGTGTGTGTTTTTGTGTGTGTGTGTGTTGAAGTTTCAGGTTTATGTCTTCAGGATTGTTCTGTTCTGAAAACACTGTTTTGTTTTGGCTGCTCTCCACCCAAATGCCTCTGGTCCTTAGATGCGTGCGTGCGTGTGTGTGTTTGTGTGTCTGTGTAGAGAGAGAGAGAGAAAGAGAGAGAGAGAGAGAGAGAGAATATTTTTTTTGTTTTGTTTTGTTTTTTTTCCCTGTCCTCTGTGTGCTCTCTCTCTCTGTCTCTGTCTCTATCTCGCTTTCTCTCGCTCTCTCCCTTCTTCTCTCTGCCGGTTTTAAATCTGTTATTTTCTTCTCCGGCGGTGTTGCAGATCATTAGAATGAGGATGATGAAAATGTAACGTGAGCACTGCACTGTCTCTCCAGTTGGAAGTCATAAGAATCACAAGCACTGGCAGCTGCCCTAGGGCTAGGATCACACACACACACACACACACACACACACACACACACAGGCTCACACACACACATGCCTGCACCAGAACACACACCAACACGTGCACACACTTTCATTTTACATCAGGGAGGCCAGGGAAGTGGTCTTTTGTAGCTGGCATAGGGATGAAGATTGACTGCAGATGAAAAGCACATGATGTGATCAAGTGCTCGGTGTGGCAGAGCCCTCCGCCAGCAGGGAGGCGGGAGCAGGAGTCTCCCTTACGATCACTGGGGCTAGGGCGCACCCTGGTGGTGACAGGCACCTCTACAACTAGCTGTAGAATGCCGTTTAGATCTCCTCAGTATTCTTTCAGTTTGTCTCTATCGATTCTACTTCGAGGGCTCTGATTCTTTTTAGAACCTCGCTGAGGATTCCTTGCCTTCAAGCTTAAAGGTGCATTGGGTAGGTTTTAGTAGCTTCTAGTGGTGAGGTTGCTGAATTGCAAGTGGCTGAATACCCGTCCCTTTCTAAGCATGTGGGGAACCCTGCAGTATCAAGTGCCAGAAAAATGCAAAAGGCCCTCTCTAGAGCCAGTGTTTTGGTTTGTCCCTTCTGGGCTACTGTAGCAACATGGTGGCGCAACATGGTGGGCTGTGTGAAAGACGTCCTGCTTCCTATTCAGATATAAAGGGCTCATTGTAGGCTAATGAAAACCCCCTGAATCCTACATGCTGTACCTTTTAAAGTGTTCTTATTCTAAAGTTCACAAATGAGTAATAATGAAGGTTGTTGCTGTGAAAATGTTTCTGTGCCTCAGATGTTGTTGAATTACCTTATGAAAGGGGATTCAACAGCATATACCCGGGCATATTTGTACGTCTGAGTGGATAAATTGCACAGTAATTGAGTGAAACTGTATATTTGAACAGTATATTCATGAAATGTTTTCAGTACATTTTAAGTTTGTAATTCTAGTGGTTAGTAAACTTTATGCTTGACCCTTTCTCTCTCTCTCTCCCTCTCTCTCCTCTCAGCGCTGCTGTCGTCCTGGTGTGAGGAGCTGGGTCGCCTGCTGTTGCTCCGGCACCAGAAGTCTCGGCAGGGCGAGCCTCAGGGGAAGGTTCCCATGCAGCCGCCAATGGGCTCCATGAAGCCCGGCCTGTCTCACGGGTAAGCAGCGGCAAGCAAGGAGGCCACCGCCCGCCATCCAGAACACGCCATGCCACACTGCATACTACAAAGTTCACATGCTATGCATAACACACTGCATACTACAATGGTCACATACTATGCATAACACACTGCATACTACAAAGGTCACATACTATGCATAACACACTGCGTATTACAAAGGTCACATACTATGCATAACACACTGCATACTACAATGGTCACATACTATCCATAACACACTGCATACTACAAAGGTCACATACTATGCATAACACACTGCATGCTACAAAGGTCACATACTATGCTTATTACACGGCTCTTCTTAATGCTGTAGAATGCTCCATTCAATTGAATGGGGCTTCCCAACGTTCTGCGGTCCATTATTAACCGATAGCGGACTGTTGCTATGCAATAATGACCGCTGTCAAGGAAAGTGGCCTTTTTGCCTCTGATTCACGTCTTTCGTAGCACTCCGCAAGTAGTCCGCATCGGGGTGCTGTTCGCCCTGTCAGGGCTTATTTTCCCGACAATGACCTGCGTTCTATACATTATCCCTTACATAACACACTGCATACTACAAAGGTCACATGCTATGCATAACACACTGCATACTACAAAGTTCACATGCTATGTGATTCAGCATAGCTCTCAGTTTCGCTTGGCAATGCTCTTGCCTGTTCTTCTCCATTCTGTGGGTAGTTGAGAGAGTGTAGTGACTGTGAAGTATCCTCGTGTTTGACTCATATCATCGAGTTTGTGACATTGCTGTTTGATCTGTCCCACAGCGACGGGTCATTTCCGTACGACCAAGTCGCCTGGCAACAAAACACCAATCAGCCTCCCGGCTCACTTTCTGTGGTGACCACTGTCTGGGGTGTGACCAACACGTCACAAAGTCAGGTGAGAATACACAAACACACACACACACACACACACACACACACACCCACACACTCATATACACTCTCATCAACTCAGGACACAGGCATGTACATGCAGCAGCCAAACCCAACCCAACTTCACAGGACTGTTTTGACTCTCGCAGCAGACAGTCAAATTCAAGCCACAAGCCCCACCCTTTGGTTTCGCAATCCTGCCCCATTCCTGAAGAGCCCCCGTGTTTACTGAGCCAATATTGTTCGCACTGTTGCTCAAGCAAAAATCAAAAATCACATGCTTAGAAACAAGATTTTACAAGAACCTGCTTTAAAAAACAAAAACAAAGGAATGAACCAGCCTGCAGTAGACCACATCTAAAGTCTCCGTGGCTTTAGGCTTCACCGCAAGAAAACAACTCAGCTTCGCAACACGGTCCCATCCTGCTTACACACACAGACTCAACACGGCCCAATCGTGCTTACACACACAGACTCAACACGGCCCCATCGTGCTTACACACACACTTAACACGGCCCCATCGTGCTTACACACACAGACTCAACACGGCCCCATCCTGCTTACACACACAGACTCAACACGGTCCCATCCTGCTTACACACACAGACTCAACACGGCCCCATCGTGCTTACACACACAGACTCAACACGGTCCCATCCTGCTTACACACACACTTAACACGGCCCCATCGTGCTTACACACACAGACTCAACACGGCCCCATCGTGCTTACACACAGACTCATCCTGACCGTTTTTTTTCTTCTCACTCAGGTCTTGGGGAACCCCATGGTTAGCAGCAACAACCACATGAATCCCAGCGGCAACCACATGGCGTCGGCCATGTCAGGAGGCAACCCGGGCATGAACTCGCCCCAGTTTCCCGGCCAGCAGCAGCAGTTCCCAGGCAAGGGCAACGGCAACCAGCCCTACATGCAGCAGAACATGTACGGCCGGCCCAACTACCCAGGGGGCGGGGCCTACGGTGGCAGGTGGGTACAGAGTGAAGAGGGCTGGGGAATGGATGGGGTGGGATGGAGGTTTTATCGCAGTTGGGGAGTTTCATCACTGCAGCAATACACTAATTTAGCTACTTGTGCAAGGTTTTTCCTTTTGAGATACGTGTTATGTTGCCTGTAGTTGTTCATGTGCTTTTGTACTTACTAGAGCTATTAATAGCCGTTAAAATGTAGGACAGAACATTGCTTGTACAGATTTGGGTTGTGGATGGGAAACGTCAGGGGACTTGTCATAATTAAGCTGTGTGAGAGTCCCCTAGAGGAAAGGAGAGGAGAGGAGAGGAGAGGAGAGGAAATAAAAGAGGCAGTGGTCAGTGTCTTTACCAGATGTTTGGGCAGAATTAGGAATGGCTAACCCTTGAACAAACCAGAAGGGCTAGAAAGTAGTGTTAACAGGCTCAGTGCCTGCACTAGGACTGGATAGGTGGATGCGTGAGATAAGGTGATCCTGAGGATTTTGCTTGTGTCCGGCAGTTACCCCGGAGGTCCCAACAATCCCGGAGGTATGGGAATGCCCCCCCATTCCCGCAACCCCTCCGATTTCACCCAACCCGCTGCTGCCGCTGCCGCCGCCGCTGTTGCTGCCGCTGCTGCCACGGCAACCGCCACCGCCACGGCAACAGTTGCTGCCCTTCAGGAGACCCAGAACAAGGACATGAACCAATATGGACAGGTAGGAGGAGTTTACACAAAAAAACGTCATGTTAGATGATGGTGATGATGATGATGAACTTGACTTGCCCTGATTAAACTAAAAAGACACAGCAGAGAAGTCGAGTCAATTGCTCAACAAACTAGCCCAAAGTGGAACCTTCTGTTATACCTGAAGATGTTGGTTTGACTCTGGTTGACTCAGTACACTAGTAGTGTTGTTGTACATGCTGAACCAAATAACCATCATTGCCTCTCAGGTTGGAGGACAATAAAGCCCCCCCCAGCATTACATAGAGTCATTCAGTTGCACCCAGATGTTCAGGCACTTGAAGAGTGCTAATGCGACCTGCCTTCTCTACAGATGTCTTCCTCTTTCCAGATGGGACCCAACCAGGCGTATGGCGGCCAGTTCATGAACCAGCCGGGGGCCCGGGGCCCTCCCACCATGCAAGGCAACATGAACCCCGGCGGCATGGGCGGGGGCATGAGCCAACCCAACATGAGCGGGCCTCCCATGGGCATGAACCAGCCACGGCCCCAAGGCATGGGGCCCTTCGGGAGTCACGGGCAGAGGATGCCCCAGCAGGGCTACCCGGGCCCCCGGCCACAGGGGATGCCCATGCAGGGCATTAAGAGGCAGTACCCAGGGGAGGTGGGTGCAGGAACCGTTTAAGTACCACTGAGGTTTAGATCACCCAATGCATTTCAGCACAAACTGTTGGCAGTTGTGCCTTGCCTAGTCAACTGTTGGAACATTTATGGATGAAACCAAAAGAGGTTTTACAGTCTCATTGCACTCTTGAATGTACTTACAATTCTAAGTTAATTTATTTGTTATATTTTGTTGAAGCAATATACCTTGCATATAAATAGATGGGCTCACAGAATGAACCAGAGTCTTTCATAATTATGTGTCAAAAACCAACATGAAATACATCACATACTGCTGTGTAATGAGGCAGAGAAATGGTTTTGTCACTGATGCCAGTGATATAGGAGACTGACTTGGCAGCACACAGGAAGTGATTGATGGATTTCTCTGCTCCCTCAGAATAACTACGGGGCCCAGCAGTATGGACCAAACAGCCAGTTCCCCAGCCAGCAGGGACAGTACCCCAACCCCAACGCCTCCAGGCCGCTCCCCTCGCCCAACTACCCCGGCCAGAGGATGCAAGGGCAGCCGAACCCGGGCCAGTACCCTCCACCTGGTGCAGCCATGGGCCAGTATTTTAAGGTCTGTTAAGCTTTTTATAACTTGCCAAACATGTATGACTTTCTGTTAATACATTTTTTATGTGTCTTGTGGAGCATGTAGTGATGATAACATGATTTTATCTTTCATCTTTACAGCAGGAACCATTTAATGGGCAGAGTAATAATTTTGCTGGGAGTGGCTTCCAATATAGCCAAGGGAATATGAACGGGGTAAGTACAGTAGCAATATTCATTACTGAAAACATTATAGTACAGTATGTCTAGGCATATGCTATATAGGTCAACTTACAACTTTGACAATCATTCAGGAAGATACGCAAGGGCTTACTATGCTTGTACGCTGTTGAAGTTGCTAATGTAGTTTTGTGTTCTGGTGTTCCTCAGGCTCCTCGGCCGGTGGGTAACTACCCCCATTCACCAGTACCAGGCAACCCCACGCCGCCCATGACCCCAGGAAGCAGTATGCCGCCGTACCTGTCACCCGGCCAGGACGTGAAGCCCATCTTCCCACCAGATATCAAACCAAATATGAGCACACTGCCTCCCCCACCAGGTATGTCTGAAGTGTGCTTCAAGGGGAACCATTCTGTACTAGAAAGTGTCTAACTAAAAATGATAAATAATATTTACTCAGTATAACGTATCAGTATACAGATGTTATGTATCTGTATACAGATGTTATTTATCTGTTTATATCTACATTTGCTGATGTGTCATATTCTCACCCCACCTCCATCATATTCTCTCTCACACCTTTTCTGACTCCTCCGCTTCCTCCTCTTCACTAGGGAATCCTCACGAGGAGCTGCGCCTGACGTTCCCCGTGCGGGATGGGGTGGTGCTGGAGCCCTTCCGCCTGGAGCACAACCTGGCCGTCAGCAACCACGTTTTCCACCTGCGGCCCTCCGTGCACCAGACACTCATGTGGAGGTGAGATCCCCTGACCCCCTTCACCTCCGTATCAACAGAAACAAACACAAATAAAAACGAAACAAAGCATTTTTGTATGAAGCACACAACAGGGAGGTATAACACTAGTGAAAAAAAGTTGTGTTTTCAAACCAAATTGTTGTCTGAAGTAGTTTTTAGATTTTAAACTGCAGGAAGGCATTAATGGCAAAAGCTCTCTTCTAATTCTTTAAAAAGAAAAGTCGAGGAGATTTAATAACGAGCACACTGTTAGCACTTCAGAGCACACCACTTCATTCAAAGGTCCTCATCACTATCTGATTGCTGATGGACTGTGCCTCTTTGCTGATCTCAGGTCAGATCTGGAGCTGCAGTTTAAGTGCTACCACCACGAGGACCGGCAGATGAACACCAACTGGCCGGCGTCGGTGCAGGTGAGCGTCAACGCCACGCCCCTCACCATCGAGAGGGGCGACAACAAGACGTCCCACAAGCCCCTGCACCTGAAGACGGTGTGCCAGCCGGGGAGGAACACCATCCAGATCACCGTCACCGCTTGCTGCTGTGTAAGTACTGCTTTTGTGTGTGTGTTTGTGTGTGTGTGTGTGTGTGTGTGTGTGTGTGTCTCGGTGTGTGTGTGTGTGTCAGATGTTTTTAAGTGAAGTGTCTGTTTCTGCGGTTTTGAACATTTTACAATCCCTTTGACAAACCATGAGCTAAATGAAGATAGGTGAAAGTCTTTTATGTGTGTGTGTGTGTGTGTGTTTGTGGAGTTAGACAGCACAACAGCAACACTACAACAATACTACAACAACACTACAACAACATTACCACAACACTAGAACAACACTACTTAACAACATTGGAGATATGGTCAGTGTTTTACATGTTATGCTAATATTATCACATGCTTGGAGAAATACTGTACCGAAATGAATTTAAGGAGTTGAGACCATTGGAGTGTCCTGTTCGAGAGATGTTTGTGTTCACTCGTGTTTCTCTCTCCCTGTAGTCGCACCTGTTCGTCCTGCAGTTGGTGCATCGGCCATCAGTGCGTTCAGTCCTGCAGGGCCTGCTCAAGAAGAGGCTGCTGCCCGCTGAGCACTGCATCACCAAAGGTACACACACACACACACTAGTACCTCTTCCTCTGTGTGTACCTCCTCTGTCCTCCACTCTCCTCATCCACCTCTTCTGTCCTCCATTGTTTGCCTCCCCTCTTTCCTTGTTGTCTTTATACATTGTTTCAGAACAGTCTTGCTCTTTTCCTCCTTGCTCTTCTCCTCTTTTTGATCATTTCCTCCAGTTGACATTTTCTTCTTTTCTTCATACCCCCTCCTTTTCTACATTCCTGAGCTCCCCCTCATTGGTGTCCACCTGCTGTAAGCCCTCTGCCTGAACTAACCAGCTACTCCATGTCTCTGTCCTTCTCTCCCCCTCCTCAGTGAAGAGAAATTTCAGCAGCGTGGCCGCTTCGGCTGGGAACACCACGATAAACGGAGAGGACGGCGTGGAGCAGACGGCCATCAAAGTGTCTCTCAAGTGTCCGATCACCTTCCGGCGGATCCAGCTACCGGCGCGGGGCCACGACTGTAAACACGTACAGGTGAGTGTTTCACCAAGGCCTGTCTGTCTGACGGACGTCTCTCTTTAGATCAGCCGTCCTTAAATCACCAACTGGGACTGATTATCTTTTCTGTTCTTCCCCAGTGTTTTGACCTGGAGTCCTACTTGCAGTTGAATTGTGAGCGAGGCACGTGGCGATGTCCAGTATGCAAGTAAGTCAGATATGCACAACACCAGCTTAAGTTTTTATGCTTTTTGTGAATGTGGGGTTGGAGGTGTTTTAAAGGTTTAAGAGTCGTTCATATTCCTATCTCTCTTTCAGCAAAACTGCATTATTAGAAGGCCTGGAAGTCGACCAATATATGTGGGGCGTCTTAAATGCCATACAAAAGTAAGTAATGCTTTGAAGTTGAACTGTCTCTGCACGTATATTGTAATTCTCATATTCACACAACTTAAATCTGAATCATAGACTGTGGTTAACCTTGCACGTCAGTGCCTACCTTTGAACTTGACGTGTCTTTATTTTAAATCCCTCCAATAGCTCGGAGTTTGAAGAAGTCACCATTGACCCGACGTGTAGCTGGCGGCCGGTGGCCATTAAATCGGAAATGCATATCAAGGAGGACCCCGACGGACCGCTCGCCAAGCGCTTCAAAACCATGAGCCCCAGTCAGATGACAATGCCCAATGTGATGGAGATGATCGCCCAGCTGGGCCCGGGCCCTTCGCTCTATCCCAACATGCCCTCGCAGCAGCAGGGAGGAAACGGCGGTGAATACGGCAACCAAGGTACCCACTCCATTCACACACAAGCTACCACAGTTCTTGTGTCTTTCCTGTCAAGCAGTATAAACCTTGACTGATGGGTGAAAAGCTATACTTAAGCTTTACCTAAAGAAAAATTAAATCTATAGCAAAGGCTAATTAGTTATCAACTAATTATCTACTGTGGTATTGTCTGGCATGTTCCAGATATCGTTGTGTGTCGTGGACACTGTGTTTACAGGTGTGTTTCCGAGAAAGTACTTTCCTGATTGAATGCATGCCTTCACTGTGTTACTACGAGATATGCGGGCACAAAAGCTCTCTTGAATAGTTGATTTTTTTCAGTCAATTCACTTGAACAGTTAACAATGAAATATGTCTCTGAATACCAGTCATTTTAGCTCACTCCCTTCACTATTGTATCTCTGCTGGGTAAATGCTATTCACCATTCACACGCTTGTTCTCTCTCTCTCTCTCAGGCAACAATTTCCCAGGGCACGGGAACTTTGACTTCCCCCATGGCAACGCTGGAGGCTCGTCGGTGAATGACTTCATACACGGCCCCCCCCAGCTTTCCCACCCACCTGACATGCCCAACTCACTCATGGGCCCCGACAAGCCCCTCAGTCACGGCATGCCAGATACAGTGAGTGCCTTCCTGGAGCTTTGAACAGACTCAACACAAACTGCACATTTTAGATCTTTTCGAACTAACTGTGTAGAATACTGTAGTGACACCAGCATCTGTAAGATACGCACTTTGGGATACTATTAGAAAAAGAGATTTACTTTTTTAAATGAAATCTTAGATTATGAATCTTTTCTTAATCTGAATCAAATAATTATGTTGAATTGTACTGTGAGGGTGTTGTGGATTTGAGAGAAAAATTGGTCTAACAAAAAAAAATTCTGACATTTGTTTTTGAAGAAGCAGCACGTAGCA
Organism: Sprattus sprattus; assembly: GCF_963457725.1. Classification (NCBI taxonomy): domain Eukaryota; kingdom Metazoa; phylum Chordata; class Actinopteri; order Clupeiformes; family Clupeidae; genus Sprattus; species Sprattus sprattus. The sequence goes on along the minus strand of NC_137922.1, from coordinate 33,816,731 downwards.
GTTGGGCGAAGTGGGAATCTTCACCCTGCCAACTCGCTCTCCTTCCCTCAGGTACCTCATTCTGTCAGCACTGACTCGCCCCACCATCCCATGCAGCAGCACATGCACGGGCCGTCCCACCCTGGCGCCCCGTCGGGGCAGCCCCTCCACCATGGCAGTCCGAACCAGCCCGGCCGCCAGCAGCCTCCCCAGCCACCTCAAGCCCAGACTCAGCCTCACCCCCAGTCCCAGGCCCCCCAGCAACGGCCCAACAGCCACCCGCACCCAGACCTTGGCTTCAACCCCTCGGGGGGCCTGGATGGACAGTGTGGCGGGGTGGATATGCCCGAACCATCCCTGGATGTAAGTACAGCCAACAGTCTGTGTGAATACTGTAGTACACAGTACAACACTTTACCTCATATGTCAGTGGATCCCATCTTAGGCCCTCTAGCTCCTCTGGCTCAGCTGGGAGAGAGAAGGTGTAGAGATGCCTGAATGATTGATTCCATTCCCATGTAGCAAAAGTTAGATAAAATGTCTGCCTCCATCCACATCAGAGGGCACTGCCATAACATTTAGAATATGCTGATAAGTGCTGTAGCTCTGGGGTTGTATGGTACATTTTATTTGACAAATGGTTTTCTGTGCATGAAGACAGAAAACAGTCCATTACTGATGTTATCAGTGATGGATATTGCAGAAGCTTGTCTGTCCTGAGGTCTTACATAAGAATGAATCATTGAATAAGGTGGAACATAACCAGTTTTGCTGATACATATTTGTCCTTCTCTCTCTTTCTAAAGCTTCTTCCTGAACTTGCGAACCCTGATGACCTTTTGTCTTACCTGGACCCCCCAGATCTACCCAGCAATAGCAACGACGACCTTCTGTCTCTGTTTGAAAATAACTGAGGTGATGAACACTAAAAACAATGGGGACTTAATGATGTGGACAAACACAGTTTGGGACAGCAACACAGTACTTGATGAAAAACACAAAGATGCACTCCCTCTCTCTTCTTTCTCATCGTGGACAGATTTCACAGACAAGTACAGGTTGACTGAATTGTTTTATGAAAAAAGCAAGAAAGAAAGAACGAAAGAAAGACATACTAAATGCAGCTGGCATTTGCACTGGTGGCCATAGAGCGATACCCTGAAAAAAAAGACAGAATGAAAAAAAAAAACTGTGCAGCTATCCTGGGTTAGTTTTTTTAAAAGACATGTGGAATCTCTGTTTGTGAACCTTCTCAAATATGTAGTAGCATTTTTTACACGGCTTTGTTCAATCTGAAGAAGATAAAGTAACTCAATTTGTCAAACAAGTCAAAAAACAGTCCATTCTGGCCAGTGTGTGTCCTACCATTTCTTGTTTTCTGTGTGTGATACTCAGTAAATCATTGCGTAACTAATGGTTTGTTCTCCAGTTTGACCAGGAGCACTGTTTGTTCCTATAACATCATTCGAAAGCACAAGAGAGTTACGGTTTTATGACATACAAATAAAAAAGAAACACATCACAAAGGGATGGAGGCTATCAACCATAATCATCAAAAATGGACCCTTGCTGTAATCTCATGCTTTTTCCAAAATTCCGGAATTAGTCTTCATTGTTATCATCGTAACATCGGCAAAACGTACTAACTCTCGTAAGGGATAGTGTATTTATGGGTATTGTGGTTAAGACCAAATCTTTGCCAGAATCGGCTTGAAATAAGGAAACTCTGTGAACTAATAACGAGTGCACTAAGATATTGGTGCTTCTCATTTGGCGTCCGGAGATCTTCGGCATATCCATCTTATGACACTGACATGTAGGCTAGAGTCAAAGGCAGTAGGAATCTTGTGGTATTGGCCTGGAGCTGTGGTCTCTACCCTACCACCAGGAGGCAGTACACAGCAACATTTTGAGATATGTACTGTAGGGTTTGCATGAGTGACCTGTGCTGTTGTTCACCATATCCTCGTGTTGACCCCCACATGTAGTGTAAAGGCTGCCTTCATCCTCGGTCGCTCTCCAATATCGAGATCCAAGGTGTGCGTGTGCCAATGCTTATGCCCTTGTGTGGAAACGTTCGACGTCTGAAAGGTTTCTAATTTTCCTTGCCCTTGACTTTCAAATCACATTTTCCAAAAAAAATCACAAACCTTGCTTAGTTTAGCAGTCTTTTTCTAGAAGGGATACCTCTGACATTCACAAGACCTTTTGTCTTATTTTTTAAACTGTCTGTGGTATTTTCAAAAAGAAATCGCCACGAGATCTTTTGTAAGTTGTTGCAACTTCTCACCTATTCAGTGGGGAATCTGTATTTCGTCACCAAAGATAGGGAGAGGCGACAGTTTGGTGTCTGTATGCTATACGGCGAAGGATTGTGGGATATGGCTCGATCACCCATGTTTTTCCCAGTTACAGGAGCCCGAGAGCTCACGTCTTGCCATCTTTTATTGTGTTCCAAAATACACTATATCAGTAGAGTGCTGTCCAGTATGCAAATGTATTATTTTTTAAAAAGAAAGAAGCTATTGTAAATATCCTTGTGAATATTTTTGTATCGTCTTAGATGATATTTGTCCTTTTCCTTTTTTTTTTTTTTCCCGGAAAAAACGATTGTCCATGTTTGTCCGGCTCTGCGCCCAGTGGTCTGTCCTCAAAGCCCCGACCGCTGACAGTGGACCTTCATAGGATCAGTGGGCTCACACACATCTCTCCTCATAAGCTATAACTCACAGGTCTGTCTGCTGCTTGTTCAGTCTCTCTCTCTCTCTCGGTGTGCGACGGCCCTATCGCACGTGGGCCGCACATTTCCTGTCCATCAGGGTCACTTGGTTCTCAGATGGCGGCCGACCCTGGACCGGATTTGGTCCCACTGTGGCGCCGATCTGTTTCAGAGCTAGCGGCAATCTCTGCCCAATCACAATAACTTCTGGATTTTTGTTTTCCAGGTCCTGTTAAGCAATATTAATGTCACATGTTGTTATGTTGTTCACTGTACTATAGATACAAAAACATTAATTATAAACCCACTAGAGAACTAACATTCTCATTCCCACCTGAGTCCTTTACATGGTGGATTGAGCAACCAAGATAAGTCTATCACACAAGGGGCTATCGTTGTACTGAAGAGAACGTGTGAATATCAGAATTGTTCGTAAAATGTCAATATGTACAAGTGGTATTTTAAAAACTATATCACAGCCTTACATGAAATAAATATATGATATTGTTTTTATTTTTGTTATAGAAAATGCAGCTTTTGGAAAAGCTAAAGACCATTTAAAAAAAAATGTATCCCATTTGTTGGTTTAATTTTTTTTCTTTTGATTTTGGTTTGTGTTTTTGGTAAATTATTTTGTATTGGTTTTATTATTGAAGTGTAAGGCTAGAAAGATAATTTCATTTTAACAATATGTAGCCATGTACTGATTAAACACAAGATCATTTAAACATGTTACTTCAAGCCGCATATGTGTGTAGAGAGCAAATTTGTCTCAGTGCAAGAGAAACATGATTTAGGTAGCATTCAATATCAACATAGTCTCTGAAAATATGTATCCTATCTTTGAAATGAGTCATCTTGAGAACATACAGCCACATTTTGTTTTTAATCAGTATATCATCTGATATGTATCAAACTATACAATGAGATATCATCGGATCGATCATCAATTTATCGTTCACATGATGCTGTTGTTCACCAAGGCAATTCAGTTAAAAATCAGATGGCCCTCCCTAGACTCCCAACCAAGATAATCTGCCACTAAATTACGTCAATTGCGTCGTCAAAATGAATAATTGTATTATTTTTATTCATGTTAAAGCCTTCAATATACTCCAGAGACAACAGGAGAATTTGGTGTCCACCTGACTGGTTTAGTTGGGCCTCAGAAGACCAACTACGCCATGAAACAGTTGACACCCAAAAGATGCCTGTACATATGTAAATGAGCTTAACGACTTGTTAACAGAAATGTATTCATCTTAACTGGGAATGTGCATCGTTTCTTCAGAGTTATTGAACAAAAAGAAAGCTTGCGACCCCCCCAGCCCCTCCCCCTCTTTGAAAATCAAACACCAGGAAGTGGGAAATAATGGGTTTTGTCAGTTTTGTCAGCATTTGTGGATAGCTCTTGCCATTTGTTTCACCTTTTGGGATGTACTCTGGCCTCTTTGGGCAGAGGAAATTGGACAAAACTGTTTTACCTACATATAATATTTCACCTATGAGTACTAGCTGATCACCTGCATACGTTAACGGGTGCTACAGGGCAAAAATATATATATAAAAATAATTAAGAAATTATTTGAGAATGCTCAAACATTTGGGAAATAAAGGAAATATGGAGATGTAGCCTATATGGAGGGTTTTTTTGAACGATTGTAACCAAATTCATAGTTTGTACACTTTTTTATATCATGATCTGATAACAAATTAAATGGTACAATCTAAGGTGATTCACACAAAAAGTGGCCATTGTGTTTATGTTTGTACATTGTATGTACAATCATTTCATACTTCAGAAATAAAGAAGCTAATTGTGGTTTTTAGTCTTGCAGAACTGTATGTAGTTAGATGATGTGACAGCCTAATATTTATCTAATAAATATGTATTCAGATGATACCTGTACAGCACCGTGTTTGTCTCATTTTTATCTGTAGAAGGCAAAAAGAGGAAAGTTTTATTCAGCGAGAGACAGAGAAGGATGAGGAAGGAGGAGACCAAAAGAGAGAGAGAGAGAGAGAGAGAGAGAGAGAGAGAGAGAGAGAGAGTATCCCCTTCTATGCATGGCATTCAGCCAGCCTAACATAGCCTATTTCATACACATGTCAGTTTACGATAATAATAAACTTACAGTTATAACCATTAGTTAAAAGCTCTCTGTAGGAAAATAAATATTCAACAACATACTAACACATACCTGACAAGGTGTGTTTTCAAGGTATTCCTTCAGGATACAATTGCTGACTGCCAACACCATAAATGTTTACCTACCTCAGTGTTGACCGGCCTTAGTGTTGGTTGAACTACCATAGCTTTGACCTACCTTAGTCAAAAGGTGCTGGAGATACTTGTCCAAAGGTTAAATTTGGTATGGTACTTATGAATGTTGTCTGGAGGTCATACATCATGAGAAGTCAGCAAAATGGATGCATTCACACATCTGGGTCTCTGAAGTGCCTATAACCTATATAGTATTGTGTCCGACTAACGCTGGTATCAAACTTGAACTCTCAACCAATTGTTATGAACAATTATTGTAGCCTACTGTTCACACCATTGCAGTAAGACACAATACAAGTTTAGAAAAGAGGAGGAAAGGCTTATCTGAAGGAATATATGGCAAGCTATAGGCTTACTGGGAGATAATAAACTTTTAGACTAGAAACTTTGAATGTTGAGAGAAGCCTAGTCTGACAGATTTCATGCCAACCAATCATTTGCTGCTTGGAGTGGGAATCCATTTCAATGTAATTTTAGGCTATACCATTGTGTTCAAGGCAGCACAATGCTAAATGTATAACATTGTGTCCAAGGCAGCACTATGCTAAATGTATAACATTGTGTTCAAGGCAGCACTATGCTAAATGTATAACATTGTGTTCAAGGCAGCACAATGCTAAATGTATAACATTGTGTTCAAAGCAGCACTATGCTAAATGTATAACATTGTGTTCAAGGCAGCAAAATGCTAAAGGTATAACATTGTGTTCAAGGCAGCACAATGCTAAAGGTATAACATTGTGTTCAAGGCAGCACAATGCTAAAGGTATAACATTGTGTTCAAGGCAGCACAATGCTAAGTGTCAAGGTGTTTTTAGTTTTTTTGTAACCATATACACTTACAGTAGGGATCTGACTGAGCCATAACCACCTTTGCTTCAAGAGCAATATAAATTTCGGTATTTTTTCATGACACACAGCTTAAGCATATATAAAAAAAAAACATGTAAAATAGCCTGAACTAGGATTTGACCTGTAATACACCTTTCATTTAGAGCGCCTTTAATTTTAACATAGTGTATCCCACCTTCTGTAGATGTAGGACAGGACTGTTATAGGCTAGGCTACTACAAATGTTCTTGTAAACATGAAAAACGAACAACAATGTAAAGAAAAAAAAAATCTTCCTTAAATTAACAAGATTAGCATAATCATCCACACATACAACCAACTCCAGTCTCTAAATTTGTAGAGCACGTGACCTTCGCAATCACTTCCTTTCCCCCCATGTTGCACTTCCTTTTTGGAGCCGGAAAGAAAAACACGTGACATGTTTATCGTTTTGTAACGCTGTAGTTTGGTTTGTCGGGGTTGACTGATTCTGTGAAGTGAAGTTCAACACCAAGATATAAAAATGCTTATTCCACGATTCAGAATTTGTTCATTGGCGTTCACCGCCACTAGAATGTTTACGACTGGTCCGCCAGCAAACCCAGTCGTCTACTTTGACATTGCTGCAGACAACCAACCTCTTGGAAGAGTAACCTTCGAGGTAAGAATGAATTGTCAATGATTGGCACTATGGTGATTGACACGCGGCTACTGGCTAGCACTTGTTCTTGATCATAATATTGGAATGCAAGGATACTTCTATTTGTACACTCCATATAACGTATTTTCATGCATGTTTATACTTTCAAACAACTTTTTAAGTAGGCGAATGCCGAATCACTGGTGAGACATAACTTGACCTCTAATTTGAGGTCCAAAAGTGGAAAACAGCAGCTAAGCTTGGGCGTTAAATGCACGATATATAATTGTGTCATTACTTCAATTTTTGCAGTTGCGAGCCGACGTGGTGCCAAAAACTGCAGGTAGGCAATCCTTTCCTATGTCTATATTGGTTTCCATGTGCGTCTTAAATACATATTTAATTGTTATTAAGGGAGGAATATACCATGGAGGTCGAAATTGCATATTGGATATTTGTAGTAGTTTAAAGTTCACGTTATGGCATGTCTCATGGATTATTAACATGTATTATTATGACTGACCAAAACCACATTAATAGCTTCTATATGTAGGCTATTAGTGGTCAAAGTTGCTTGTCACAAATGTCACATCAAAACGTTATGAGTCAGAGCCAAAACCTAGTTAGTCAACATCCAGTCACAACTTGCACCATTAACACATTTGTTTGCATTTCCCCTCAGAGAACTTCCGTGCCCTGTGTACAGGAGACAAAGGATTCGGTTTCAAGGGATCAATTTTCCATCGAGTCATTCCTCAATTCATGGTCCAGGTACAGTCTATATGTGTCAATGTGTCCTGTGTCCTTCACAACATATGAGCCTATGTAGACGCTATCTTGGATTTGCAGCACATATTTTCACAGCCGTTAAACAAGACCAAGCATGCATCATATCTTTGTTGTATTTCCCACTGGAAGCCTTTGATGCCCTAGTGGTGTTGCTAATAATCCTTGACATTCAATCTTCAAGGGAGGAGACTTCACCAACCACAACGGCACTGGGGGAAAGTCCATATATGGACGGTCGTTCCCAGATGAGAACTTCAAACTGACGCATACTGGGCCTGGTAAGTCATGATTGTCATCCCCATCATAATCTATATGTGTTCTCCTTACAGATAGTATTGTAGAGATGTTGATATAGTTATTGTTAAATGTGTTATTCCGCAGGTTGTTTGAAGTAATTGCACACAATGATTGCACATCAAGGAGAGAGAAATTTAGCCTAGAACTTAAAGGTCCAGTCTGTGATTCTGAAGCAGCGTGTTGCGATATGCTTTGAGCTTGGCCCTTTATTGATGTGAAATGCACTTAACGCCCTCATTGTCCAACTTGTACTCAAACAACAACCCCTTTTGGTTGTCTCCAGAAACTGATCACATCTCCAGTCCAATCTCAAAGTGTTTGTTTGCTCTACCAGTTGGCACAGTGCTTCAATAGTCAGGTTTGGACTTCTGGTGTAAATGCAGCTATCAATGTATACAAGTCACTTATTTTGGTTGGTGAAACAAGGTCTTTCGAGAAGTTGTATACAGGCTTAAAGCCTACAACTGTGCATCAACCTTTGCAGTGTTAAAAAAGCCATATTATATGTGGGACAAGATAATTAGGAGGTTTTTAATCCTCTTGAACAGGATGGTGGATGATTTCTCCACCAGATGGCGACATTCAGCTATGAATGCGAGGATGCCAAACTTTTTTTTTGTTTGCCAGATAGGCATGACCCACTTTAAAAAGCCAAAAGGAGTCAGTTAACTAATATAATTACTCGTTCTTCACATTCTAAAAGCATCCTATTACACCTGGGAATGGGCCTCTGAATGATCTAATCGGCTCAGATAAGATCAGAATGGTTGTGTATCAGGATTGTATTATATGTCTTTGTTCGACCTGTATATATACCTTAACAATCAGTACTTGGCTACAATGCATTTTTCCGCTGATGAGATAGTAAAGCTGCATGGTTAGAGAGAGGTGTTTTGTGAGTAATGCAGGAGTATTTTCTCTCTGTCCTGAACCTGAGTGTTGATGCTTTTCAGGGATCTTGTCTATGGCCAATTCTGGGCCCAACACAAACGGCTCTCAATTCTTCATTTGCACAGCCAAAACAGAGTGGTGAGTGCAAGACAGCTCAGGGTCATGGATACTCCCTTTGATTTAGGTGTTTGTGTGTGTGTTTTGGGGGGGGGGGGGGGGGGGGGGGGGGCAGGGGGGTGCTCGTTCACATAAGAGTGGTGTGAGGGACAAGAACTGCTGGGTGTGCATTTGTGTGTGTGTGTGTATGCGTAAAAGAGAGAGAAGGAGAGAGTGAGATGGAAAGAGTGTGAGATAGAGAGTGAAATAGAAAGAGAGTGAGATAGAGAGAGAAGTAGTGAGTGAGTTCATCCCATCTGTGAAATAAACCTGGCTCCCTGTGTGTGTGTGTGTGTGTGTGTGTGTGTGTGTGTGTGTGTGTTTCTGTCTTGTTCCAGGTTGGATGGCAAGCATGTTGTGTTTGGCAGCGTGAAGGAGGGCATAGAGGTGGTGGAGAAAGTGGAGGCCCTTGGCTCTCGTTCCGGGCGCACCTCCAAGCGGATCACCATCACCGAATGTGGCGAGCTCTAGACCTCCAGCTCTCTGGCACCCATGGCCACCGCCAACACATACTGTGAATGTCTGAAAATGAGCCCATTGTGAAGACAGTCGGAGGTGGTGGGGTGGTGAGGACGTCAAGGCGAGGATTTTTTTTCTCTAATGTTGGTTGTTGTTCTTTTTTTAGTCGACCACGCTGTGCTGAGAGGCTCGTTTGTCAAGCCCGTCTTTAAGGGCGGGGGGGCAGAGCCGTTTTGAAAGCTGTGATTGGTCCAAAATGATTTCTGTCTGGAATCTCCAACACACTTGATTGTGTGTGTGTGTGTGTGTGTGTGTGTGTGTGTGTGTGCGTCAGCGTTTACCTCGTAATTTTCGACCAAAGGGGTACTGGAATGTGAGGGTGTGAGTTTGCTTTTGAATGAGTAAAACGGCGGATACAAATTGAAATAAAGTCATACAAGTGGTGCTGATTTTTCGTCATCTGTTTTTGAACTTCCCCCCACCATCTAGCTCAACACATTCCTGGCTTGGGTTTCTTTTGATGTGCCTGTCGGTGTCGATTGTGCTTTCACCCTAGGTTAACAGCTACCTGATACAAACAGCAATGGATTAAGACAACCCAGTACCTTGGGAGGCTATTAAAGGAATGACGTTTTCAAGGTATTCAGAGCCACACATGCCATAATGTGGCATGGAATCTGTGTGCACTGTGAGCCGCCATCAAATGCAGTTACTTTTTCTCTGATCCGTGGGCAGAGTGTTTGTTGCCACTGTGTGAGGCCTCAGGAGAAATGGAAGAAATCAGATAGGGTGAGGCCTATAGTGTTTTTTAATAAGGGAAAAGAAAGAGAGGTCTCGCACAAAGTTTTCCAACAAAAAAACAAAAAAAAAACGTTTTATTTTGTCACGTTGATTATTTCATCAGCCTTCAGGTCATCTATATAAAAAAAAGACACATTTCAGGCACATTTATCAATCCTGCTTCATTCTCTTCATCCCACCTTTGTACATAGGCATTAATGAGTTCTCCAAAAATAAACAAAAAAGAAACCTTCACAGAATCGTCAACACTCCTTGAAACCTTCTTGTCAGTGTGATCATGTCCATGGTTTGACACGTTCCTCCTGAACTTGTCTCAAGTAGATTTGCCCACTGGGGATGAGCTCAGTGTGGCTGGTGTTTCATCATCTGGATTATTTTTAGTCTTTTTAATTTGTTTCCCAATATCACAGACTTGTGAGTTCCGCCCATGTCTTTGCAGACATTGCAAACATAAACATGACAAAAGGTGAAAAGGATTACAACACAGAAACTTTGGCATTAGCTGTAGTTCATTCCTCATCGCTGACATTCCTTACGGATATGGACGTTTATTATTTAGTGCTATCCTAACAGTCAAAGAGCGTAATTATGGTTAATATTCAGTATGAACACGTTTGGTTTTTACAGTACATTGGCAGGAAAGATACAGCTTTATGGTCAAACTAGTTATAATGTTTTGAGTTAATATGTATATTCCCTTTTCTCACCATAAACATCCTCTATAGACACAAATGTAAGATAACCATAAATGGGATATAATGCTAGAAATACCATTGCATGCATGACATACAAACGTGTTGTCTGGTAAAATGCTTTCCCTGATAATGTTAAGACAATGTAATATTCATTTTATACAACAAGGTATTGCTCATCAATGCGTAGTCATTAACCTCTGATCAGATTAATAAAAAAAAGAATACAAAATAAACTCCAATGAATTTGTTTAGAAATATTACATATGATTATATATTTTTTTCAAAATACACACATACATATTTTACTAAACACAGGCACTTGGAACACAAACTGGTTACCTAATACTGATCATATACTCTTAAGGAAATCAAAACAAAACAATGCCAGGTCCAAAGAATGAGTGACAGATGTGTATACCATTTTTGTAGACATCTAGACTTCACATCATAATGTACTGTAGCATATTTTATACAGATACAATTGGTGTAAAACAAAATCCTTATAAATATTTCCTGCAGGAATTAACTCCCAGATTGTGAGATACTTCAAACTCCCATGTTCCTGGTAACTCGACAACCAAACAAGCAAGCTTTAAAACTATTTATGAATACAAAATGCCTTAAATGGCAGGTATCGAATATATACAGACGTGCAATACCACCTTAACTAGGGTACAATCGGATATCCTTCCTATCATTGTTCAGAAAATGCCAATACTTTGTTCATTAAAAAAAATATACAGCTTGATTTTGGTACATAACACTAATCAATAGTCAAGTATATGCGCTACTAATAAGATACTTTTTGTGTCACAGAGACAGATGAATGCTTTAATGGCCTCATTCAAATCTCAAGAAGAACAGGTCGATTTCCATCATATTTAAGTATAACGAAATTAAACACAACACTAAGGACGACTCCTAGATATGTTCCACTCTTTTTTTGGGAGGGCATGGGGATTGGGCTGGCCCACAGATGAAGTAATAAAGGAAGCTTACCTTGCATAGATCTGCTAAAGCTGGATGAGGACGAGGCTATATTAGAACGGTTTACCAGGTTTAACACAATGCCAGTGATGCACGCACAATCAGTATGCGGGAAGTCTTGTTTTGGTAAAAGACCAAAATACCATGAAGAAGACAGGTTATTTCGCTCAGGATGCGTGTATGAGAGAGTGGTTCGACCTTGTATTTATGTTGAAATACCACTTGTTTATGAGGAAAGAATGAGTAGTGTGTTGATTGGAGGTTTTAAGTTTACTCCACCGAAACATCCCAAACGACTATTATTTTCTAACGATAAAGGGAACTTGAGTGCTTCTTGTTTCGCCTTTACAATAAAGGAGATTTACTAATGTTGAATATTGCTATGCTTTCATCTTTGGGAAAACAGACAAAAAAAAATTCACATTTAAATGCACACTATTTTTGTTCTGCGGCTGGCTTGCCTTACGAGTTACCTTAGCAACCCTTAGGAATATTGCACAAGAACATGTGATTATGTTTTCTATACTAAGATCACTGTATGTTTAAGAAAGGGATACAAACATACAAATATGATATCTGAAAGCCTCTGGGTACTCCAGGAGAGTATATCGAATTTCTTAAGTTTAAAGTACCCTATATAATTTGCCCAGCCTACAAAGTCTTCAATCTACAGTAGTTTCTAAAGACCTGCGAGGGGTGATTGATACGTTTGTGGCCTTAGGTAGAAGCAGATGAGTTTAACAGCTGTCATTACATGCATGTTCTGTTCAACTCTTTTGAGTGATTGCAGAAAGTTTGAAGTTAATAACTTTTCCGTTTAAGATCTTTGAAAATGGACAAAGTCAGCACTGTCTGATTAAAATGGACAACATTGGCCTTCGTGCAGCCGTCTGCTAACTTGCTCATCACCCAAGGAGCTCACTTCACCATTAATGGAGATCATTACGAAACACTGTTAATGACTTCAGAATATATGAATCAAGTGCCTTGTATAATAAAAACCTTGTGCGATTCATGAGGGCTTCACTTTCAGCCTTGTGCTGGGAGTGAGCCCGATTGCAATTGTTGTTTGTCCTATAAATATACTTATACGTAACTCCAGAGTACTGAGGTAACAAGGGTGAATTTTCACCTAACAGCTGTAAGAAGGGGCATCATGTTCTCACAGACCTCCTTGGGTGATGAGCCCTTGAGACAAAGTTAGCAAATGACTGCACAAAGGCCGATGTCCAAATTCTCAGACAGTGCTGACTTGTCATTTTCAATGACCTGAAACAGAAATACCACAAAAGTTATTAAGTTGAAACTTTCAACATAATTACTCAAAGCGTGGAGCTGCATGTGCATGTAACGACAGCCGTATAACTCTTCTCCTTCTACCTTCGGCCACAAACGTATCAATCACCTATTTAGATGGTTAAAATAGATATACATACGGTTAAAATCAATGCAATTGCACAAAACAAAGGTCTTAAGCGCAAAATGAGACCACTTAATAAATATCTGTGTAATGTGTACAGAGGAGACAGATTCTGCATCATTCTCCCTTTGTGGATTCACAGTCGAAAAGATGTGCTACTGCCCCAATGTCTGTGTGAAGGCATCATGTGACGCAGTCTAGTAATGTATACATGGCATTCACCTTGACTAGGTTAGGGAGAAAAGGAAGGAGTGATCTTGTAAACAAAATAAGTAAGAAAACACTGTATCATGGCCTACTTCATTCTAACTGCTTGGGGTTTGTGTTAGTGTGTGTGTGTGTGTGTGTGTGTGTGTGTGTGTGTGTGTGTGTATGTGTGTGTATGTGTTTGTAGGTGTGTGTGTGTGTTTGTAGATGTGTGTGTGTGTTGGGGGCGGGCCGGGAGGGGGGGGTAGTGCTACCACCATTTGTGCAGAAACGGTCAGTCATTCACATCACACACACACTGCACACAGGTCAACGTGATGCACTAAAGCTGAATTAACAAGTGTTCACACTGAATCACCATTATCCCTTTGAGCACTTAGGTGAGTAAACGGTCATTGTTGCCTTGGGGTAGAGGTTGGTCATGCAGGGATCACTGCACCCTGCGGCAGTAGTAGCCCAGGACCTTGCACTTCTCACACAGGTGCTGAGGATGCTCCTTGCTCTGGTCCGACACATCCAGTCCATCAGGCTTCTCTAACGGCCGCTGATGTAGAGAAACGGAGATAAAGTTAACATCAGTACTGGTATCGAATTGTTATTGCTGATACTACTACTACAAATAATAATAATGATAATGACAGAATGATGATAAATATTAAAAAGAGAACCTTTCACACCGACTACTGCAACGAGCACATTATCTTTTACATGCCACATTCAGATCAGACTACTTGATATCATACAAATAAAACACTTATCTAATCTGTTTTTTTTTTTTTTTCAATGCCACCTGCTGTTGCTACCCCATCCACAAAAAAAGAGATAAGACATAAAAGGGTTTAATCTCAGTCTACATCTGAGAGATTCATGGAGGGTTGTTAAGCCAGAGCGACCTTGGTCTTCCCCCCTGACTAGGATGGGGCGGGGTGGGGGGGATGGGGGCCAGGTCAAACATCTGCACTGATCACCAGGCTTTGGCTGGCCGAGTAACACTGATGCGATCCTCAAACCCTGCTGTGACTGAAGGTTTTATAGCCTTGAGGTCTTGGTCACTCCTCTTTCCAGATTCTCTGTATATACAATTAATCTACGAGACCTGGTTCACCAGAGGGTCATATAAACAGTGATTCTCCCCTAAGCATGCTCACTAAAGACACAACAGCGAACTGACATTTTGCCTTTTGTGTGCAAGTTTGTCTAACTAATTGTCTGAGTACGTCTGACTAATGAAGAAGGATTTAAGCCTTTGCAGACGTCTGTTTGTGCTATCCGTTTTCAAAACGACGCCTAATAGCTCTTTGTGGACCCTACTGTTGAAGTGGTGAGTGACACTCTCAGCCACAGAAAGCCTTGGCCACAGTACAACGCTGAACTTGCCACGAAGCTCATTCAAGGCGGGTTACCTCACACCAACATAGTTAGATATGAGATGGAAGACAGCATATCTATACGGAGTCATCCTCCCTCTGGACATTTAGCTTGCAGCTTTTACAGCTTGTCCATATTACAGCGTTTTTGATGACGTTTCTGTATTAGTGACAAACAATTTGAACGCTTTGGCGTGGCACCAAGTGGTATCTCATGTGTTACACATCAGTGGAAATATGGGTGCTATCCAGGATACTAATAATGACAGCTCATGTTTCAAATAAGCTTATGAAAGGGAAAAAAGCTTTTAAGTTGCAAAGGCTATGCATGTCCACAGATGTTTCCTTGCAAGGCGGTCCATCGTTGCTCGTGGAAACATGGAACATGCCTGATTTGAATAGAATAGGGGGGTAATGGCAGCATTCACAATATATGTTTTTTTTTTGCTCAAAGAGGTCCACTATTTTCCTTGACAGATAGCGTGCCAATGGTGCCTGGCTCCGTGTAATTGTTTGCAGGCAGCACCAAATGTACCAGTCTGTTTCTTGGGCTGATTATAGATGCCTACAGCGACTTGAAATGAGGGATGATGTCATAGCATTTGAAGTGTCCTAAACGCACAGAACCCCCATCCAACATTGCTCCGCTGTGCAATTAAGAACAGAACAAGCGCTCTGGCAGAGGTCTCTGGAGAGAGCAACCATGCAAGTAAGCAAATCATTTGCTCTGCTGTTGAAATCAGCTCAGACCAAACTAAACAATGTACCAACACAACACTTAAACTGAAGCTCTTGAAAATTGGCTTAAAATTCCCAAATGTATACACTTCAAGTGTGTACGCCACATGTACAACACAAGAACTTCTTTAACCTCTTCATGTATCCCATTTTTCAATACACTGCTGTTATTGGCTCAGTGTCACCACTAATGTCAGAGCATCATCCTGTCTGTCTGAGTGCTGGTCATTTTAATTCCTGTCGTTAAGCATCGTTAAGCCTATGCCAACACATACCTGCTTGTGAGGGTAAACGTTGATGTGGCACTTGATGCACTCCTGTCCCATGTTGGCCCAAGAGTTGCCACTCATCCACTTCCTCTTGCATTTGGGGCACTTGTACTCTCCGAAGCATCGCTTCTTCCCCTGGTACGGTGTCAGGCCCTCTCCTTTTGGTCGAGCCTGGAGAAAGAGAGAGAGAGAGAAAGAGAGAGAAAAAAAGGAGTAGAGAAGTGTTCTATATTACAAACATAGTTTAAAATAATAGAGTTATAGTAATGTAATTTGGACATGATTAGTTATGGCGATTATGTTTCATATTCCCCCCTGGGAGTAAAAGTTATACACCAAGTATCAAAGCAACAGAGTCGAATTATACCTAATAGTGTGGATTTCAGAGAGTGACAAGTTCATTCTGCCCCAGTCGAACCATCTAAGATCAGTTTCTGTTCCAGTGTTCCACTAATAAAAACGGTCATTAATAAATGTGGTCATTTAACTTTCTCTTTACTGTTTTCAAAATGTTCTTTGCCAAAAAAATAATATATTTAGTTGTACAGACATACACATTCTATACATTCGTCATATTACTGATGACCAAAAGTTAAAGTTTTGACACCTGAAGAAATAAAGTCATGCATACGTTTAGGTTCTGTTTGTTGCGCATTGTTAGTTAGATTATTTCCATACAGAAGTGCCTTCCTGTGTCTTCAAGAATCTGTGATTTGGTGTGAGACCTCAATCAGTTCTTATACGTTTCTGTTTGGTAGTTTAAGTTTCTGTTTCTGTAGAAAATGACGTATGAAACGTATGCGTCAAACATTTCCGCAAGTGATAACAGGGAAGAAGTGAAACGAAAGTCAGTGTCAGTGAGAATCATTACGTAATGGCCATGGAATATCTTTGTGGCCCTCTACCCCCCAAAGGTTTTCTTGCCACATCATGACCCAATAGCAATCACTGAATTACCATGACCTTATCATATGAATAGCCATAATTTGCTAATGGGCGGGTCACTAGGAGCTGAAACCTAACTCTCTCTGACTCCAAGCATCAAGAAAGAGACAAGGGCTGTCATAAAAGAGCCGTCTAGCTTTGTGGCCGTCTTACGGTTGTGTGGTTACCATTGCTAATAGAAAATCTGAGGCGATGTAGTTGCATTTTCAATGCTGCAGATGTTCAGTAAGTAGACTATTGCAGTCGTCACAACCTTTTATCCCACAGGCGGGCCCACATTAATATTGCTGGCTTTGCCACTGGAAAGAAATACTAATAAATCAACAAGAAATACTATGCAAGTCAAAATGAAAAGTTACCAAATGAGGACGCTTGTACGTAAGGGGTTACTCAAAGATTTGTATTCACAAGGGATTCAAAATGAGCGGCTAATTAATGTATACCTATGTTTTTTTCATTTTGATGTAATGAAGCAC
The DNA here is from genome assembly GCF_963457725.1 of Sprattus sprattus. Lineage (NCBI taxonomy): Eukaryota > Metazoa > Chordata > Actinopteri > Clupeiformes > Clupeidae > Sprattus > Sprattus sprattus. Next base: position 33,799,781 of record NC_137922.1, on the reverse strand, counting down.
AAAATGTAATGCAACACATACACATACCAGACACTACAGTACATTTCCTGTATGTGTAAATATACTTGGTCATTAAAAATAATTCTGATTATGATTCTGATCTTGGACTTACGTCAGATTCACAGACACCTTTTTAGGCTCTAAAACATTTGTTTTATTCGATAACTGTTAAAGGTGCATCGTGTAGGATTTAGTGGCATCTTGTGGAGAGTTTGCAGATGGCAACCAACTGAATACCCCTCCGTCACTCCTCCCTTTCCAAGCATGTAGGATAACCTACAGGCGGTGCAACATAAGGGACCACGTGGGAGAGGACCCACTCCCTATGTAGATATGAAGGGCTCATTCTAAGCTTAGTCAACGCAATGATTTATAATTACAGGTGATTAAGCAGTAATGAAAGCATAATTATGAATACTATATTCCATTTATGCTAATGTATCCTAAATCCTGAATCCTACACACTGTACTCTCAAAGTACAGCAAATAGTCGTCCAGACAAACCTTACGAAAGTATCTCTGAGAGAGGGTATACCTTAGCTAAGGATGTTCTGAGAAACACCTGGAAACGTTAAAGTAACAGAATGCAACAATTATACTTCAGGATAAGGGTTAGGATAAGCAGTTTTACCTTTAAATAACAGCTTGAAAAAAATTGGGGCGCTACAATGACTTTTAATATGGAGAATCGCCTCCGTGCCATTGCCATACCAGGGTCCATAGGCTGATAACTGCTAAATGTAGGATTGCCTGACGCCGCCTGGCTTTCTACTGTCTGCCGAACTAGTAAGTAGCTTATTTGCCATCTTGCTTTGTCTTGTGTTGCACTTGCTTGATGTTTGACTGTGTTAGGACAGTTGTTGAGTAACTAGTTTGTCATAATGTCAAAGTCAGCACATTTCAAGAGATTTGGTTAGTTTTAGCCGCTAGCATATCGTTAGTGAATAGCAATTGATCCGGAATGCTTCTTTAAGGTACAGCTTAAGAGCTAACTTACTCAAGGGAGGAAACGCAACACTGGTCATTTTTGTGTGTCAGTATTATGTTTGTGTTCCTAATAATTATAAAAACCTCAACAAATCCCTGCTTACAGAACCCAAGATCTAAGCTGAGTTCAACGCCAGCAAAAGAGACCGTGAGGTGGCCGGAGAGACACTGGAAGGAGGTGCCACTGTACCCTCCAGGGCTGAGTACACAAACTGAGTGATGTAACTGCTGAAGGACTGAAGTGAAAGGTAAATCTCCCTGTAACTCGATACTAAAACAAATATCCCCTCCATAGATTTTTACGCCGCAAAATATCAAGACTGAGCAAAACAGTATGTTAGACAAAGCCCATCTGAGCCCGAGGCAGGCCCAGAACCCACATGGTTCCCATTGGGAGGACCTCTTTTCATCCCCCATCAGGAGAACCCCAGAGAGGGATACCTGCTGCTGCTGGGGCCTGGAGGTGCCTTGTCAGAGTCTTCAGAGAACAAACCGCACCAGTCGCAGTCATTTTCCACAGGCGCACGCAGTCCCGCCCCGGTTCGAGGCTCTGGGAGTCTCTTAAGATCTTGGCATGTCAAGAGTCCATGTTGCATATCAAAGTCAGCCAGTGCAAGCTTTTGTCTCCCCCTTGCCTCCTTCCTTTCTTCCTGGTTGTAGTGATTTGGGAGTTGGGAGCCCCCCTCGCTAACCCCATCCACCCAACCCAGCCCTCTTCCTCCTCCTCCTCCTCCTCCCTCAAAACCGAGTCCAGATCCTGGAGATTGTTGGGGGTTGGTGGGGGCTGTGGAGGCTGGGCGTGAGGAGCAGAGTCACGGAGAGCTGCTGCTCCCTGTGACTAATGTGCAGGGTAATCACACACAGCTGCTCCGAGTCCTGAGCTCTGAGCTCACACAGCTCCACTCCTCCAGCCAGCCAGCCAGCCAGCCAGCCAGCCATCCAGCCGCCTGTCCAGGCCCCACTTGCCTAGCCCCCACCACTCGCAGAGGAGCCGGGGTTGCAGGCAACAAAAACAACCTGCCGTCTGCCAACACAACCTACACTTCACTCATATTATTCAGTGTCCTTCTCCTTCTCCTTCTCCTTCTCCTTCTCCTTCTCCTTCTCCTCCTCCTCCTCCTCCTCCTCCAGCACTTTCTCTTTTGTTTGCTTGCTACTCATCGGTGAGTTGATGAGTAGGGCCTCACCAACAGTTGTCCTCTACGAGACCAGGAGAAGCTACAGTGTTTTTTCTTTGTTTTGGATTAGCAGGGGGTTTTTTTGCAAACAGAAAACGCCTTTTTCTCTTGAAATGTCTCTGACCTCATCTGTTGTTTTTCTTTAGAGGGAGTCTTTGGGTGCATAGGCAACAGAAGATTGCTGCCTCACTGCCACAACAGACAGGTGTCTCATAAGAGTAGACATCTTCTTAGTTTTCGTTTGTTTTGAACAACCTTTTAGGGTAGCATTTACGGTAAAGTGTGATATCAGCGGGCCGCAACAACATCAGGCTAGCTAAAGTGTTGACTGGAAGATGCCTCACAGATTACCTCAGACATATTTGTTTGTTACAATAACAAAGTTATCAGACTGTTCTGTGTCTACTTCTCTGTAACTTTTAGAACATCTAAGTAAAAACAGGCTAAACAAATTGCATTTAAATACAAACACGACCGCCTACGGAGTTTGGTCCGAGGGAGCTCTTGTACAGATTTATGGGGATCGAGGATACTTCGATGTTGCCTTCAACATGTTCTGAGGCAAATTGAAGGTATTTTAGCAGACAGTTCCATCTGTTTCTAACAGTCCTTGATGCCTCACTGTGATGTTAGACACCCTCCTGAGATAGCATTTTACCACGTTTCGACGAGACTCTGTATATCATTGAGAGGAAGCCTTTGCTAATACTTGTCCCCCTCCAGTGAGGCCTTGAGAGATACTCAGGAGAGGGGTTTGGGGAGTTTCTATGCATTAGCTAAACTGGGTGTTTACACAGAGCAGACTAGCCCTGTACAAGCCTGGAAGTAATCTGACACAAGAGGGACCTACATGTGTCGAGAGACTACCACGGCCTCATAGCTATGGTCATTTTCAACAGTGTGGCAAGCTAATGGATGAACAATGAAATCATTTTAAGTCAAGTCAAGTCACCTTTATTTGTATAGCACATTTAATAAAAAGTATTTTTAGTTTTAGTATTCAGGGGATAGTTATTAATAGTTTTTATCATACAAGAACATCTTCAGGAGTGTAGAGCATTTAGTTTGTGGGCATTAGAACACTTGAGGACAATCTTCAAAATAATATCAAATTACATACTAAACAAACGTGGGAAGTCTTTGAAGTAAGCAGGCAGCACTCTTACAGCAACAAACGAGAGACAAACAAGAGTGAATGCATGTCCCCTGGGCCAACCCTGTTACCCAATCCCACCAACAGCACCCCGACCGAGCCAGGTCAAGTTTGGATCATGTGTTTACTTAGTGCGATGCTCCGCGGCTAATGAACACATCAGAGTCCTCCTCTCGCTGGGGCTTTAAATAGAGGAGACTGACATATTTGGTTTCTTTGGAGGCTGGCCAGTGTGTATGCGAGCTTGGCCTGAATTATGACAGGAATTAATAACACTCATGCTGGTGGTCAGGGGGAAATGTTTGTCAAGCAGTTTATAATCAGGAATGGTATGTGGGTTTCTCTCGTTCTTTCTCTTCATTCTTTCCTTTTTTTCAGTCGGAGCATTCTTCTGTCATTGGTTGAGATAGAGGGGGGGAGGGGGGGTGGAAACAACTATCTTCAGAATGCGAGCCAAAAATCCTCTCCCGAAAAAGGTGGTGAATAACTGCATTTTGACACAGCGTTCAGAGGTGACTCAGCTGCGATACTGGTCCAATTTGCTCCTCAGCAGATGAGTTACAGCTCTTCTTTCTCTTTAATCTCCACCAAGCCCCTATTTGTTTCCCCAACACTGCCACAGCCAATCCACAACACAGGCAATGCAACCCAACCCCTTTTAAGTGTCTGGCAGGTAACAGTGGCTGGCACAGAATAACCCGTCATGGTAAATATTCACCTTTTTTTCAGAACTGCAAGAAAAGGAGGGGGTGCTTTCTCTATTTTTTGGAAGCGTTCTGCTCGAACTGGACACCCTCCTTCCCAGCTGTGTACCCACGAGGCCACAAAGGGGGCCGGGGCCCCGGCAGGCTCCACCAATCAGAGCAGGGCCTGGGTCTATAGGACGAATACCTCCAAAACGCAGTCATCTCTCTCCCAGCTGGCCTGCGCTACGGTGCTTGGGCCCGATGGGTGGGGGAGTGGTGTGTGTATGTGTGTGTGTGTGTGTGTGTGTGTGTGTGTGTGTGTGTGTGTGTGTGTGTGTGTGTGTGTGTATGTGTGTATGTGTGTGTGTGTGTGTGTGTGTGTGTGTGTGTCTGTGTGTGTGTGTTAGGAAATCAAAGCCAGGTTAGGTCCACACGGTGGAACACGAGAAAGCACCAAAGCCCCAGCACCCAGGCCCCGCCGTCAATTAAAGTCATCTCGCCGCATCTGCTTCACGTTACGCCACCGATCGGGGTCAATTACTTTCCATAAGCACTTTAATGAAACGTGTTCATTTAGCCATTTGGAGAACAACTGATGTGGCGTTAAAGCGCTTTAGATATATTACGTAATATATATGATCTATAACGGTAAATTTGAGGAGAGAATGTTATAAAGTATCATATTGTGGCTGCTGTTGGTTCACTGTGTCACCTAAACCACGTAAATTACACAAGCACAGAGGTCGCCTCCTGGACTGTGAATGTTTTGCGCAACACAAACATTGCGAAAAAAAAAATCTATTTCAGTTCATTGCTGCTCATAACATTAAATCCAGAAGTCACTGTGTTTTTGTACACACCAGTTCTGCAGCAGTTGAATGTTCGGATTTGTAGTGGTGCAAACAACGCCACATTCCATCTTTTTTACTCTACATCTTTCATGCTATATACATATTAAAAATAAATATATATATACAGTATATATACTTGTTACACTAGGACTGGGATGACTTTACCCCGGTTGTTAAAGACATTAGACATAGTTGAAACTCCGACTGTGTAGTTGCAACCCTTGGCCACACAGGAGTGCTATGGAGAGACTCCCACTGACCCTGAGTGTGTGTGTTTGCATTTGCATGAATGTGCGTTAATCTTTCTGTTTCTGTGTGTGTGTGTGTGTGTGTGTGTGTGTGTGTGTGTGTGTGTGTGTGTGTGTGTGTGTGTGTGTGTGAGTGTGTGTGTGTGTGTGTGTGTGTGTGTGTGTGTATCTGTGTGTTGGCATTTGCATGTGTCATTCATTGCTGCATGAATGTGCATTAGTCTTTCTTTTTGTGTGTGTGTGTGTGTGTGTGTGTGTGTGTGTGTGTGTGTGTGTGTGTATCTGTGTGTTGGCATTTGCATGTGTCCTTACTGCATGAATGTACATTAGTCTTTCTATTTGTGTGTGTGTGTGTGTGTGTGTGTGTGTGTGTGTGTGTGTGTGCATGTGTCTGTGTTTGTGTGTGTGTGTGTATGGGTGTGTCCTTGCTGCATGAATGTGCAGTCTTTCTATGTGTGTGTGTGTGTGCATGTGTTTGTGTGTGAGTGTGTGTGTGGATCTGTGTGTTGGGATTTGCATGTGTCATTCATTGCTGCATGAATGTGCATTAGTCTTTCTTTTTGTGTGTGTGTGTGTGTGTGTGTGTGTGTGTGTGTGTGTGTGTATCTGTGTGTTGGCATTTGCATGTGTCCTTACTGCATGAATGTACATTAGTCTTTCTATTTGTGTGTGTGTGTGTGTGTGTGTGTGTGTGTGTGTGTGCATGTGTCTGTGTTTGTGTGTGTGTGTGTATGGGTGTGTTTTGCATGCATGTGTGAGAGTGTGACACACAGGCGGACAAGGCTGAGCACAGCCTTCCTGCCGAAGGAAACTGCGAAAGCAGCAAAACAAACAGGAGCCCTGACCGGGCCGAGAGGGCACCGCGCTCCTCATAGTTTCCACCGCTGCCAACACCGGGGGGACGAGAGAACGGGGGGCGAGACATGAGAAAGGAAGACAGTGCCCGCCTCTCCAGGCGCAGAGGGCACACCGCTTGGCCACGTGTGGAACATTTTCCAGTTCACATGATCAAAGGAATCAAAAGATTATGAGTATGTAAGTGTGTGAGTGTACTGATTGAGATCTGTAAGTACTTAAAAGGGCACGTCGGCTGAAATAAAACCAAAGTTACAAGCTAAAGAACAATACAGGAAGTTGTGTTGGTGGAAATGATAGTGTCCCGTGCTTAGTTGAAGTGAACAATAGCTGCTAGACAGAGATGGAAACAAATCATGGTCAAACGTGAGTGATGTTTTTAGAATTATGTTTGTTTCATCACACCATCAACAGTGGGGTTTGATTTGCAAAGTGATGTTATGAATTGTTTAATTTTGGTCTGTGTTTATACATTTGTCCTGCAAGACTGCTGTCTTCAGTTTACACATAAACACTGACGAATATACAGATGCTTACCTACGCTTATGTGTGTGGGCAAAGACTGGGCTGTTTTATGCCAAGGTATAAACACATCAAATATAACTGTTCAGACCGCACCTTGAATCACACAGAGGCGTAAACAATCTTGGTTGGCCATCGAAACTGGCGTGAATTCAAGGCTGCCATAACAAACTGACAAACTAGCATCAGCATCAGACAAAACATAATTTCAAACAACTGTGCTCTTGCACAACAAAAGCCTGATTGCTCTGTCAAATTACATTTCCAAAGCAGATTGTGGGTAAACTGATCTCAATTAGTGGTTGTTGTTGGTTTATTTAAACTGTTGTTTTTTTCTTCAAAAGCCAAATGCAAAGCCTAACCACTTTCTTTTTCCCAAGTGAGCTCCAGAAAGGGGCTCTGGACCTCTTCCTGGTTCCTGCTAAGCCAGGGCCCAGGGAGGTTGGCTACCACCCCCCAACCCCCCCCCCATCCCATACACCACCCCAAACCCCACCTCCACCATCCATCTGGAAACCATCAGGCTAAACAATGGAGTTCTCCGAGCTGGAACTCCCACCCTCCGATGTGCTCCTCGAGCGGGGCGGGCCCGGCTCGGCCCGGCAGGAGAACATGAGAGCGCCTAACGCGCTGGATAGCATGTGGTCAATTACTCCGCACTAACAAACCCCAAATCGCTTCCCTCGTCTCTTGTTTGGGTTGGCCCACTCACGCCTGGCTTCACAGAGAGAGAGAGAGAGAGAGGCCCAGCTGTGGTGAAAAAAGAGGGGGTAAAGAGAAAAAAAAGAGGGGAGATAAATGGACGAAGAGATGTGCACAAGAGATAAGGGGGGAGACAGGAATGTAGGCGGAAGACAACACAAGCACTTGGGCTTTAAGGTGGTCCGCCTGTGGCAGATGCGAGCGTATTTATTGATTCATGATGCGTGGGGTGAAACTCTGAGGCATGGAACATGGAACTGTGTGTAACTTATCCACGACACCCTTGTGAGGGCTCACCTGTATTTATTCAGGTCCAGGTAGAAGTTGCAAGGAAAATATTAGTTCTAAGTAGATAGGAATAGTTACCCTCAGTACCGGGAACTGGGTCTTGAGAAGTTTTCCCTCTCCAGGACAAGAGACAGAACTTTTAACGGGTGAGGCAGCCCAATTTCTGTCTTGTTTTTCCACCAATCAACACCTTCGATTATCAGACTATTAAACCATGCCATTCCTGTCAGCATACCTGTTCAACATGAGGTGACCTTTGCCTCTTGTAAAACATACAGATTTCCACTTCTTTTGTTGGAGAATCATATTTAAAAAAAAAAAGACTTTTAACTCTAGTTTACAGTTAGTGCCACAGGACCCAGGAACATCTCAACAGAACAACACATCACTGTTAATGGTAAAGCACAGATGACACCAATGGCCACAAACAAAAGCCACAGAAGACAGAACAAATTGTACAATTTAGTTAAACAAACAAAAGACAGGGACAGTTCAGCCATGAAATCTTTGAGTGCACACATCTTTTCTCAGAAAATGTACAGAGCAGCGTGAAAGCTTTTCCTGTTTGAGTGAGTCTGTATTCAACTCCTGCCGTGGGCCGTCTCCCTTTGCCAGGAATATCCGTGGGCCTGAATCACTGAGATTGCAGATACAGCGAGTATAAATAAGCTGGAGCTCAACGACAGGGTTGCAGCGCACAGGCTCACTCGCTCACTGCAGGGTCCCACGGGGAGAAATCGCAACCCGAAAAAAGTGATACAGCACTTGTGGTTTGTGGTTAAATGTATACTGGTCATTTCGAAATTCCCATAAGACCTCTTAAAGTTCTCTCTCTCTCTCTCTCCCTCTCTCTCTTTTCCCCTCTCTGTCTGTCGTTTATATAACATCTACTTTAAAGCAAAAGCTTCAACCTATACGAAATATGTAATGACCTCCATTCAAGCAGAATTATAGGCCTCTTCCCCTTCATGGTTCCTTTGCATTATAAAAAGAGCTTGATGCTTTTTCAAGCAGTTGCGATTCTACACAAATCGAAGCTCAGATTGTTTAAAACAACCGCTTTTCGGTAACACTTGGCATATCAGCACCAATTTCCTGTTTAATTCACACCACAATACACACAGTGTCACAATCTCTTCAAGCCGCCATAACGGAGCCTCCTACACCACAATACTCCGGTTCCTTACAACCCCCTGATGAGCAATGGGTGAGGAAGGGTCGACAAGAAGTGATCACGCTACAAGCACAGCAGTGTGACAGCAAGTTATTAAAATACATGTCACACTCTCCACTTTCCACAGACACACAAGGAGAGATAACCGCAATGTGGTGGGAAGAATGACCCCGCTATCTTTTTCAGCCACACCACACCACCCCATGAAAAACAGGCCTTGTGTGATACAGCAATACAAAGCTCTTCCTTGTTAACTTTTTGTGTTCTTTCCTCCACTCTCGCCCAGCTGTTCGGGAGGCAGCCATAACCGCTGATATCAGCATTTCTCTCTGGCACAGTTGGTCTCCTGCTCCAAACACAACACCATCTCCTAGACTCAGTGCTAAACCTGGTCAGGTTACAGGGTGGCTGAGGACACTATTTTGATAAAAAATGTAGGTATCACTTTGAATCCACAGGCAATTTTTTTGTCCACAAAATAACCGTTTACATTCGGTTGACAGTCAGCAATACAAATAGGCTTAGGCTTAGAGGTTTAGGGGAAGGTGACAATTATGGTGAGGGCTTTGGGTTGGTGAAAGTCACGAGTCAGGGCAATATTCAGGTAATAGAAAAGGTTGGCAAATACTACTCTAGTCAAAAGGTATTTGATAGTTTATAGCTTGCAAAACTAGCCAATATATATTTGATAGTTTATCAATCAGGGTTTTGTAGAGTGTCTAAATCAGGCTATCCAAATAGGTCTTATCAACAGCCTTATCAAAGGTGGATTACTGTAAACTACTGTGACTATTTTGACTTATGCTTTCAGTGTTTCCCCTTATGTTATATAGCAATTTGTTAACGGTCTACAACGGTACAAAAGCCCTAAGTACACGCCAGAAATCTCACCCACGCAAACCACTTTTCTTAGCTGCTTGAAACGCCTCATTGGTATTCCAGCCTTTTCCTCTGTAACATGATGATGTAATCTCGTAACACATCCCTAATTGCCTAATGAAAATGTTATTTCCCAGTGGAGCTGACCAATCAGAGCGCACTGGGCTCTTCCAGAAGAGGGGGGCTTAAAGCAAGGAGCTAACAAAGCGTTTCAGACAGAGAATAGAGATGTTGAGTATGAGGCAAAATCATGTGTTTTTGGATCATTGAAGCATGTAAATCTATTGTAGTAAAGCCAAAAAATTTAATTATGAATATTGAAAATTAGCATAAGAGGTCTTTATAAGAGGAAATACTAATAACCCTTGGGCACTGAATCAATCACCTTTCTAATACTGTGCTTTTATAGTTTCCCTAATTTTTGATTACTTGAAAAGACTGGATGAGAGTGTGGGGAGTTGACAAAACTGTGTAATTTAACCTGCCTTGTCTAGACAAGCATAGTCCCGCACTAGGCTCAAATGTGCAACCTCGGGCTTGGAAGCTGGGCATGCTAGCAAGGAGGCTAAAACCCATGGTTGCTAGCGTCTGTCCACTGGCTACCATTACATGAGCTCCATTGATCAAGCAGAGATAGAACATTGGACTACTGTGGAGTCTAGAAGAAGGGGGGCAAAGAAAAGGCTTCCATCTCACTCTGTCGGGTCATTGTCTGTTGGCTTTGGCAGGGTAGAGGTGTGGAGGGGAATAATCTCCAGAACATTAATATTATTGCCCGTGCCTTCTCCCCAGCACTTCGTTCCCCTGCGGTCATGGCAACGCTCGGAAAAAGAGGCAGAGCAGAGCATGGTTGGCCCTTTTTTCAGGTAATGTAAAAATAATCACTTTTTCTTTTAGATGCTATAGTACTTCTGCACTGGATGGGAGATTTGTTTTAAAGAGTGCTTCCTGGCTCTGACCTGCAGGTTTGACAATGGCATCTTTTTATATGTAGGACAAAACCAGTTCTAAATGTTCAGTCAGTGGCTTTTATTAATGCACAACAAAGTGTAATGATCGAACTAGTGTAAGGAAACTACAGCTTTGTGCCGAGATACCTGGGTGTCCTGCTTCTCTTGGGGTGTCGCATCTGGAAATGTGTTTTTACACATGTGGTAAAGGGTCTATGCATATGTGGGTCCTGTATGTGTGTGTGTGTGTGTGTGTGTGTGTGTGTATGTATATGTGTGTGTGTGCGTGGGGCCTGTGTGTGTGAAGAGCATGAATGCATGCACGTGGACCTAATCATCGTGCCATCTCCATGCAACATTGCAGCATATACAAGAGCAAGTGCGTGCATTTGTGTGAGTGTGCATGCAACATGTGTGTGCCAGCCTGTGTGTCCCTTCCCCCTCCACACACACACACACACACACACACACACACACACACACACACACACACACACACACACATACACACACACACACACACACACACAAACTCACACACTCATGGTTATGTGTGTGTGTGTGTGTGTGTGTGTGTGTGTGTGTGTGGAAACCCAAGACAGCTGTGGTCCGTCCACACAACAGCCTTGTGTCCCTTCGGCCCTCCACCCATCATCTCTGTTTTCCACCAAAACAACCCGCAGTGCTCCCCGCGATACCAGGGGGGGAAGTGAGTGCAGGGATACTCTCTCTATCTCTGTCTCGCTCCCCCGCCATTAGCCAATGGAAGCAAGACTTGTGTCCTGTTTTCCACAATGGCATTTCCCCCTTCGGTCAGTAGGTATCAATGTGGTCACCACAAGGAAGCAGTGAGGTTACGGGGACGAGGCTCGGGTGTCTCCGCCGCCGGGCAGATGTAGGAGCACTCAGGCATTTCTGAAGAGGAGTTTAATAAGAGTGCAGCATTGTTGTTGTTGTTTTTTTTGGCCATCTAAGTGCGCCTCGCAGGCCAAACAGCATAGCCATTTACCGTAAGTGTTGCTGATTCACCTTGACTGCATTCAGCTTTTAAATTGCACAGTTTCCGCTGATGCATGTTTGAATGGTGGCTGTTATATTACAGACTACATTCACACATATACAGGCATATATAACTGACACAAAGGAAATCCCAATATGAACAACAGGAAGTACAGGGAGCTAAACTACACAGTTTACCCAATAAAAATGGTGGCACACAATCATTGCTGAGAGTTTTTCCCCTGTACCAATAACAGATTGGCCACAATGAAACTAGCGTAATTAAGTGCTGGCAAAACAAAATACAAAACAGACAGCACAATTGCTTTTACAATTTCAATTTATGTGGTGTGTTTTCTGCGATGTGTAATAACATTTATATTATTACAATTGATGTGCTGTGTTTTCTGCTATGTGTAATAACATTTATATTGTTACTGTCATGTTTTCATAGATGGTGGACGTGAGAGATGATGCTTGTGCTGTTTTCGCCAGCGTAATGCTACAGGGGCGTGTCAACCACTGAGGATTTGCAACATGGAATATACTCCATGTCATCAACTTCGACATGACTGTCATCGTTTGAATGGCAACAGCTGTTAAGAGGCAAGGCGTACAATGAGCTGCACTCAGGAGAGGAATACCAGCCTAGTTTAAACATATAGACACACACACACACACACACATCTGTCTGACAGTCTAGTGTTACACTATGTACCCCTTGCCTCTTGGCGTTTGTCTGTGCTCTTTGCAACACAGACATGGACTACTGGAGCAGGGATTAGTCTTACAGAGGACATAACTGTATAGACGTGCTGGCAAATCCACAATCCATACGGCCACTGGTCTTTTGCCACACACACACACACACACACACACACACACACACACACACACACACACACACACACACACACACACACACACACACACACACACACACACACACACACACACACACACACACACACACACACACACACACACGGTTGATGGCTTCTGCAGCTGTGTACCAGCATTGAGTTACAGATGGAGAGAATGACACGGACAGGTGGGCCGGCAGGCATAAACAAGGGGGAAAAAAGAAGAGAAAGAAGTGGGGGAAGAAAAAGGAGTGAGAGAGAAGAAAAGATGTGGTGAAGTTAATTCCCCAACACTGGAGAGAGTGTGAGATTCAGGGAGGGTCCATGGTGGATTTTTGAACCCTGTGTGGATATGTGTGTGTGTGTGTGTGTGTGAGTTGTGTGAGTGTGTGTGTGTGTGTGTGTGTGTGTGTGTGTGTGTGTGTGTGTGTGTGTGTGTGTGTGTGTGTGTGTGTGTGTGTGTGTGTGAGTTGTGTGAGTGTGTGTGTGTGTGTGTGTGTGTGTGTGTGTGTTTTTTGTGTGTGTGTGTGTGTGTGTGTGTGTGTAGGGGAGTAAGAGCTGGGTGGAAGGGTTTAGGGGGTCCAGGGGGAGGCGGAGGGGGCGGGGGATGGTAAGTTGATACGGAGCTGTACCTTGCTCTGAGATTCTGCAGCACTTCCCAGATCCATGGGCCTGTAGTCTGCAGATTGCTTTTCAGCATACGCTCTGCATGCCAAGGGATGTTGCTTTATGGCATGAGAACCAATGAAAGCTGCTTTTCCCTTCTATACCATTCGGCCAGCAGCCAAATCCTATTTCACAGGCAAGTGTACATAAAGTACCTTCAATAGTCTTTGCATTCTAATCACAACTTATTCTTTCCTGATCGGTCACTATTCTGGTTGGGCTCTTACCTGATATCATTCAAACTGATTAAGAAATAGTACTTCAAAACTTCTACTGCAAAACTTTAGGTTTAGGTGTTTACATGTACATCTATTTTGAATAATACAAATGATGTGAACAAAAACAAAATGCCACAATAGAAAAAATCATCCTCCATTTTGGAGCAGTTACGAGTTGGGTTGACAACAGAGCATTAAGCACTTCTTCCCCAGCAGGATATTGAGGGGAAAAATAAGGTGCCTTGAATTTCAAAGCTGCACCACCTTCAGCACAATTTAATGACATCCAGCCGTCCACTGGATGATGCACATGGTGTACATGTCACTCATGGAAATCTCCTCTTCGACCAGAGCCATTTCCTGTTTTCACAGAGTGGATCCAAGGATGGCCTTTAAAGTTGAGTGCTCGAGCGAAATGACTGCAGGAACAGTCCCAAATACATGCTGTAAAGCGCTCAGTATCTCCATCTTCCCTGAAATTCGAAAAACACGGCAGATTGAAGGGAAAGACCTGGGAGATATTTTCAACATGCTCCTAAGCCTTCCTGTTGGGAATGACCCATGGTGGACTCTAAGTTATGGAGTCTGTATATCCTTTACAAATCTACACAGCTCTTCCTTCTCACCCTGTCTTCTCTCTTTCTGCTTCTTTCTCCCCCTGTCTCTCAATCTCCCTTCCTCCACCCCACCCCCCCCCCTGTTCCACTATCTGTCTGTCTCTTCCAGTTGGGGCCGCTTGCCAAAACCAACAGAAGTACATCCTTCAGATAACACATTTATCAGCAAGGCAAACAATTGAAGCACAGTTTGCAATACTGGCTAGCACCGCTCCAAGTTTGCTGGTTCATGTGGTTGTCATTTTGCAAAGAAAACGGCCCACACTGGTGATAGCCCCACATATTTATTGATTTATGGATCAGGTGCACTGCCTATGCAAACAGAAGACGGGAGTTTGCTGAGGAAAACTTGATGATAATTCAAAAGGGGGATTTTTTTTGTGCTTTGCTTGAGACCTATTCTCTGTGATTTGTGTGCGAACTTGAGCGTAGAGTCATTTTGATGGTACATGTAAGTGCTTGATTATGTGGTTAGAGTGATGGGGTCAGATCAAACAACATCCACGTCTGAGGCCGCATTCTTTCTCCCAACGGCACTGTCCAAAGACATTTATGGCGGGCCTGGATCGGGGCTCTCTGCCTGTGTGTGCACATCTCTACCATTCTTGCGGTCGAATCGAGGCCTTTTTGACTCAAGGGGCTCTGTGCACTTCTGGAGAAGGGAGGGTGGGGTGGGGGTGGGGGTAGGTGTGGGTAGAACACTACATGAACAGGCTATAGCTTTGGCACCAAGACCCAGGAAGGCATGGAGATCAGCTGGGTTGCTCTGGCGCTGCAAGACAGCCACCCCCCTTCTTCTTCTCTGCAGCACCCAACAATACAAGCTGACTTCCTGACCTTTCGCTCTCAGGCCCCTTGAAGACAAACAATAAGACCCTTATTTAGCCCTGGCCATTCCCACAATCCCAGCCCTTACTGTCAGCGAACTGTCAGAGCCGCAGAGGAATTCTGCCGTTTCAGAGTTCAGCCACTCTAATTGGGAAAGGGCTTGAGTGAGCCCTTTTATTAGTTGTTGGGGCACTTTATGCAATGTGTGGACAGGGTCACTCATCCAGTATTAGCAATAAAACGTATCAAAATTGATACATCAGGCTGTTAATGGCCGCTAATATTGACCCAGTTTGCACTTTGAGTAACGTGTTCCTTTTCAGATCCTTCCGAGACTTGGCAAGAAGTAAAAATACAGCAATATTAACTTCTGAGGGCAATATCATAACATTATACTAAAGTTGTGGTGAGTTGAACTGGAGTCCACAGAACCCAAGTAGTCTGAATGCCTGCTTCCTCCTTTGCCACACACCCCATTGTAAAAAACGCCCAAGAGAAAATGTCCGCAAGGCAAAGAACAAAAAGAAGTTTGTTGCCCGGGCGGGCCATCTTACAGAGGACATATTAAAAAGGCCTTCATCGTGACTGAGGACCCCTTTGTTGCTGCAAAAAGAGGCTCCCTTGCTCGTCCACGGCCCTGGGTTTGAAAACTCAGGCAACACATGATAAAATCTGACATCATCATCCTACTGCGTAGAAACGCATAAATGGATTCCAGACCAGGCCGCGTTCAGCTGGGTATGACGACCAGAGCCAGGACCGTAAAAATGTCTGAAACTATTCCTCACACGTATTTTTTACACCATCTCGTAAAGCGCTCAACTTATACTGTACTAAACTTCAGAGAAAACACTTGGATGGATGCAGCACACTGAGCCAGTCTAAGAAAAACTGTATCTAAAGTTATACATTATGAGTTGAGTATGCCGTGCATTGCCTGGATGAATAGCATCATTCTTCATGCATAATCCACAAATGACTAACGAAGTACACAAGGACAAGTTTGTGTGTCCTTAGTGCTTCTGAGTATTCATGTTACTTATCACCATGCTATCTAAAGCCACTAAATCTTCCTCAGTGTATCGAAACCCCATTCAGTGATTTGCATTTTCCTTCAAGTGCATCTACAGTGTGGGGAGGAACTAATGAATGACCTTTCCTCGTCTCTAAATAAATGAGCTAAGTTCATTAATATAACTAATGTAAGTTATGTTGTGACAGGTTTTCAGACTGAATACGGACGACAAAGGGAGCTGTGAGTCATCTCTATTAACTATGCAGTATAAACAGTGTTCACATTCATTTTCCTCATGATGTAAACGAATGTTTGAAGAACGTTATTAAAATATCTTCGACAAACAAATTCTACGTTAATTACACCATGACTCATCTCATGAATATGAATGGGGTGTTAATACCATTAGAAGGACACGGGAACTTAATGGGAACCTAATATACCATTTCAAGGATTGTGTATGGTTTACAGGAAATGAACAACAGCACCCTTGAAGTGCAGACGGTTCTCTCAGCACCCGAGTCCAAAGAATTCCCAAGAGTCATTTCGAGTTTTCCCAATGATCCCTGTGGCCTTGCAGTGCAGACAGTATTGCATGCGATCCCTGAATCCTGGCACTCCTGGCAATCCAGGCAGTGTTTGAAGCAATCCCAGTGCCCTGCCATGCACAGACAGCGTTCCCAGCATTCCATCATCGCTGGCCAAGCCTGCCAGCCTTGTGCCCACTTCCTCAACCAGCTCTCCTCTACTTTTAACAGGGGCCGTGACCTGATATTCCTCTCTCCCCCTGCTCTTGAACTAAAAGCCACAGAGGGTACAAATCACGGGTCTGGGAGGTTTACACTCCTCTTCCAGAGAGAGCTGGGCCTAATTTCAAGTCAGCGAGACAAGTCAGCCCCCACCTTCTCCTCTGACGAGCCCCTCCAACCTCTGCCCTCATCCTCAACCACAAAGCTCCATCAGCAGGCCAGAGCTCACAGAGTGTACTCCCCTACGCCACCATCCAAGAAACACTACAGAGCAAACTCACCCCATAAAAAAAGAGACGCAGGAGGGCAAAGAAGCGAGAGTGCTCTCTCTGTCAGTGTCCAGGGACCCACGTGCATCCTGGGAGTAAGCCTTCCCGGAGGCTGCGTTTACACCCACGCCTGCATTTATTTCCTCCCGCACTCCGTTCTCTTTGGTTTGGAACTCTGCGTGTCATTGAAAGACATGCCAAAAGCATCCCACTTCTCTATAGAACTGAGAAGGCGTTGTACTCAAGCGTCCTTACTGATAACATTTACAATACCACTTACTCGTTCCCAGAAACTTTTACCCAAAGCAACTTCCAGAGTTTTACAGGTACACATTTTTGGCAGTATGTATATTCCCTGGGTTTCAGTATGTATACTTTCTGTGTTTCAAACTCGTGACCTTGGTGTTGTATCTTGCTCTACCAGTTTCACTACAGGAACTGGTGGGGCTCAATGCCTCCAGATACATATGGTGATATTGACAGTCCAGCTTGAGACCAAGTTTCCGAAAGCGACAAATCTGACAAGTTTAGAGAAGTTAATTAGCTGACACTCATTTGATCACTTGATTTGAATTTTTGGGAAACCTGGCTAAGCTAGTGCCATAGTTTCACTGTTGTGCTCACAACTCGTGCCTTGAAGAAAAAAACAATGACGTCCATACCATTGGCCCCGTGCAGAATGTTTTTGGAGTGCGTCATCTGCAATCAATTACTTACATTTTTGATTTACCTTCAGATTCGACACAGGCCGGCTGCACTCATCAAAACAAGGTACTAAAGTCGTCTCAGCTTTCTAAACTTTTCCCTTCCTCACCTAACTAAAGAGCTGCAACTTATTAATTGCGGAGGCCCTTGCCATCACTTTAGGTTTAATACTGATGAGTCTTGGAGATGTACATGAGCGAGCTGATCAAGGCTAGAGCGAGCTGCGTGGCCTTTTCATCCTCAGGCCAGCGAACCTTGTCAAGCTCAGCAGGAAACCTGATCATTTTTCATAAAGCCAGCGAGTGCAGGTCTCACTGCATCTGGAGTTCATTTTCAAACCCTCTGGTACAATGAATTGAAATGGGATGTAGGGTGGGGCGCTATTATATCGAAGTTCTTTTTTGGAAAAGAAAAAAACAAGATTGTATAATAAAATACAAATCTAATAGAGTATGTCACAATCTCAGGTCTTCAATTACAGAAAGCAACTGGAACTCTGTCCAAATTATCAGGGGTGGGGAATCTGGAGGACTGCCGCAGTTATTCCAACTGCGGATTCCTCTACATCTCTTCCTGGCTCAACCACAAGAAATACAACAGGCTTTAGTGGCACCGACACCCTCTCTGCTTCTCCTTTCAAACGGCGCCAAGATACATTCACAAAACACTGCACTGCTGGGAAAATCGGCATATTCATTTTTTTCATCCAGTTAAGAGTTCAAACGACAGCAGATCTCAGCTAAGTCAAACCCATTAACAACTACAGCAACTGGACACTTACACCTCTTAATTTCAGTAATTTGTCAGCATTATGTGGCTACTCAGACCAAACGATTACAATACACAGACCCACACTGAGGCTTTGGGGAGGAAACCTTTGATTGATTTTGCTTGCGCTCAGAAGTCACAATCGTGTCATCTGATATGACATTTTCTTCCAACTCAAACCATGTGTTCTGCACTAGCACGCAGACTACTTAGATAAACGGGCATTTCATCACAAGCAAAGAAGGCTTGAGGGCTTGAGGGCTTGAGGGGGGCCAACCCTTTGAATGTGTTTTTTTTGTGCCATACATCTGACTTTCAGGTTTTGGGTTAAATGCTCTGGGACTAGTTTCTGTACAGTCTTGTTGTGCGGCAGCCATCTTTAAAAGATACAGAGAGCACCATTTTGAACACTCCCTTGGTGACTTTGGTATAACAGTGATTTGAAATGACAGCAAATGGGCCCAAGTTCATCATTATTAACTACAGACTGACTTCTTAGATGTGTTTAAATAGTACGGCGAAAAGCAGTCACAAGACACAGATGCAGTCAAAAGATGTCTCAAAAGATTGCACCTTACCTGTGGGCAGTCTTTGATGTAGTGTCCCTTGTTGAAACAGAGGTGGCACAGGTAGTTGGGTGGAGGTCGCTTGCTGGGCTTGCGGGGCTCAGACGAGAGGGAGAGGTCAGAAAAGTGGTCCGTCAGTGAGCTCAGGCCCTCAACGATGTTGTTCAGGGAGCCATAGGGGGACGTGTTCTTATACACACCATTATTTAAGCCCTGTGGGTGAGAAAACATTCAAGAAGTTAGATGGTAAGAAGTAGCATTAGACTTAGAAGTAAAACCTTTGGGAGACAGTAAGTCATAGGGAGATGTGTGGAGATATGCACACCAGAGATCAGTGAAGGAATTATTAATTATTAATCTATTCTTATACAGGATATAACAGGACAGACAGGAAGTGGTTTTAACCAAGACAGCTTCAATTCCAATGCATGTCTTTCATCTCTAATGAGTCACATCAATTCATCCTATCAAACCCCTTGCCATACGTCCAGCCACCCTATGCTCAAAGGGTGACTAGTCATTGCATCACTATCTTGGGCACTTTGATGGATCGCTCTGTTCACTGGCGCAACAGCGCCGGTCTTTATTTCAGCTCTGCAGATGCTACTCCATGCATCCAGTGAGGAGGAAGTGGTTATCTTTCCTCGGGTCGAACACAACCAACCTTTGTCACACACTTTCACCCATTGGCCTTTCCCCCCGGTTTTTAGCGTGACAATCAACAGCATTGTGGTTGCGGGTGATGAGCACCATGGTACCACAGAGGAGGAGTGTGAGGGAGAACTACAAGATGATTGAAAGTGCCCACACAATGGGCATGCCAGCTATGCCACAGGGCAACAGTGTGATGCAGTGTACAGAGGACCATGATGCCTCCGTAGTGGGTTTCTAAGGCATGACAGCACATAAATCCTCAGGGAGATGTCATGGATGTGTGGCTCATTGGCAGTATGGACCATTACCATCACTCTCTGTAGTGAAAGATCACAAGATGGGTTACTATACACTGGAACGCTTTAAAAATGGGGCGCTACATAAAGTATGGATACAATATTTTTAAGTATTTGGAAATAACACTATGTCCCATCACACTCTTTCAGACAATGTCTGTTTTCTTTGTCTGTCTCTCACAGCGTAGTCGTCAAGAAAGAGGGAAAAAAAACGAACAAAATCAGGCTAAAAATAACAACCGCAACATGTGGTATTAACTATGCTAGTTGCAAGTTCTTGCAAAGATATTTCAATTGACCCAGATTTTTTAAAACAACCTTCTCCAGGCCTCACTCTCCCAAATCAAAGCACAACCTCTCTGCTCTCTCTACAAAGGCTGTGCATCTAATTTCAGCAAGGCCTTTTTTTCCTCTCAAGCCCTGGGAAGCAGGTTAATCGAACTGTAGGGCCCCCTACACCTTCAGGAAGCAGAAAACAGAGTAGAAAAAGAAACGCTACATACTCCACTGGCCGGGAGAAGCTGGACCCTGGTGAACTCGCACATTCATGGGCCTTCGACCAGTGTGGGGCCTATTTGGACCTGCCACTCCTCAGGGGCAAGTCCGCAGACACCGGCGGTCGGAGCGGAACACACAGGCACTATATCAGGGCACAAGGAGGGCTTAGTCCTCCACCTAATTACTGCAGTGGATCTCCCCGAAAAGCTGCACCCCTGCTGTCAGGGAGGCTCGCTGCACTAAGAGAAATCAATTTTATGGCTGATCTCCTCGGGCCCCAAGCTCCAGGGTGCTGGGGAGTCAAAGACTGGCAGGATTTGGTGGCTGATTTTCGTTTTTTTAGGTTTAGATTTCTTCTGGCTACATAATCTCCAGGTGTTCATGTCTTAAAGCGATCTTATAGAACCTGTGTAGCTTTTGTGAGTTAATGTGCATTGTAACACAAAATGGGTCACTGATTTTAAATATTGTGAACTGGTGTGCTTGTTCATATTAATACAGTTTGGATGTTTTTTCTGCCCAATGTTCTCCACATGTTTTTTGTCCTGCTGCAAGTTTTACATGGCTTCACCAATGCACCACAAAATGAGTTCATATGACAGAGGTCAAGATCTGCAGACGTAACTATCAAAATGCAGATACACAAAGACACTTTTGTTTTCAGTGCGTATGTGTCGGTGCACCAAGAAAAGTCACACATTCTTCTAAAAAAACTATCTTCTAAAATTAAATGCTAAAACCATAACTACCCAACTATGGCCAAAGCAGACTTTGCTCATAATAAAACCCAAATCCTTTTGGATTCACTTCAGGTTTGTTATAGCAATGCACAAAGCAGTCCATAATTACCCCCTCACAGTCAAGGAAGACGAACGCTATGATACTGTGCACAGTCCTGGAAATGAGCAAATGACAGTGTTCACAAGAGTGTCCAGCAAAGTGGTGACATTGCAGTCATTGAATTATTGAGCTGACTTCTTTCTACAGAACTGATCTTGTGACATCTGAGAAATGCATTGGAGCGACATCATGCAGACATTTAAGGTTTTACTGATTAACCACATGATTGTCAATGAGCAAGACACCCTAACCATTGGCTTAAGAACACACAGTACAGTTGATATATTTGATGTATTAGTCGAAAAATTGTTGATAGTACAGGGGGGTCAATCACTGCGCATTAAATAATTTAGTTTGTTTATCTGTTTGGCATGTCTGAATGGTCTAATGGAATTATGTAAGACTTATAAAACTATTCCTTCAATTGCAATTCCTGCAAAAGTTGAGTGCTTTACAGCTGCAAAGTTAAACTCAGGATGACTTGTCCATAAGGATATAGCTTTACTTCTTCAGCCCATACAGTAAATTATCTCTGATGGCTGCAGTAAATCTAGTTATATGTTGTGTGTAGGCTCTTGGATGTGATGACATTCCATTTCTATAATGACATTTCATGCTTTTAAAACACGAATTAGGGAGAGGCTGAATCTTACCCAATGAGAAAAGCATTTCTTGCCCATGGGTGTGGTGTTAGTCTGACTCTTAACAAAAGTTCCAGCTAAATGCTCTCTCTCTCTCTCTCTGCCCCCCCCCCGTCTTTCTCTGTCATGCCACCATCATTCCAGGGTTACTTCTTCCCCATCCCTCTCTCTCTCGCTCTTTGCACTCCCTTTTTCTCATGTGTTTACTTGGTCCATTACAAAATGAATACCTCTCCATCCCAATGTAAAGTAAACATCTGCCCAGTACTCAGCTGATGTTCATGAATCACTCCAATGTATAGTACATCTGTGGTGCCACTGGGTCCCCAACATCTTGCCAGTCTTGGGCTTCTTTAGGTCCACTCCACCCCATAATCAAGTACTTTTGGCATTATTACATGACTCACAAACAGTATGAAATAATTCTATCTTGCCTTTCGGAAGGTAATTTTTTGTGTCTGCTCTATATTTATGTTCTAAAATACTTTATAAGGTAACAGCAGATCAGTTAGCAGGTGCTATGCAGTCTTGCACCTAGACTGTTTTTAAAATAACATAAGTGATATAACAAAGGATGTCTTTGGCTACACATGTGATAGTAGCAAAAAACGAAATATCTAACTGTGTATTTGAAAACCAGAAATGACAATGTGGCCAGGTGCTCAAGACACCAGTTCTATCATTGGGGTAAACAGTAAAAACACTACTTAGACAAGCATGAGCATTCACTGAGTCTGCGTTAATTGTAGGACAATAATCAAAACACGTATTTTAACCTACATGCCAGGGCATTACATCTGCCGGCTATTGGGAGGAAACATAATTAACAAAACATATTTCTCACCTCGATCCTATGTAGTTGCAAAAAGTTGTTGAGATAGTTGGAGTTGAGCGCGGAGGAGTTAACATCTGTAGCCGGCTGCTTGTTATAGTTCAGGTCCGGATGGGAAGAATTTGATTCTGGTCTGAAAGCATCAAAGGCACTGGTTTGTTGGTCTTGTAAAGAGAGATAAACCCAGTTCAAAAGTTGCGCCGGTTGGTAAACAGAGGCACTTGTGTCTAAGGCAGACATTAGGCTCATCTTTGAGACCATTCCCTGCTTTGGGGTGTCTGCCGCTGATTAACCGCAGGTGATTCTCTCGACTTGTAATTCTGAGAAAGGAAAAAAAAAATCTTTAAATCACTTGATTGTCTCTGCTGTGTCTTTCCCCGCCCCAGCACTGTAGGCAACTTCTCTCCTTTCCTTCGCTTCCAGGATCCTTCAAGGATCCCGTTCCCTGGCGGGCGATTACGCAAAAGTCATAGTTACAGAGTGACAGTAGGAAAAGTTGGTGCCAGCCCGGGCACTCTATTGCAGCTGCTGAGCTTGCGACGACCGAGTGGGAGCGTGCATATCCGTCAAAACTCCAATGCGTCACCAACAACAAGCGAATAGGAGGGCCGTCTGCATAACTGCGTCCACTGTACCTCCACTCGCCTATAGCTAGTCAGGCAGCAAAAAGCCGTGCTCGATGCAATGAAAGCTTCTGGTTCATCTGACGAATTTGCAGACAGATGTTGGTGTACACCACAGGAAGTGGGCTTAATTTAGCGCTATCCAAGACTTTACCCACACAATGCGTAGTGCCTTTACTTGGAGTCTATAAACTTGTTTTAAAGTTGGTTATTTATCAGCAAATTCATGTTATCTATAAGTACGCCTACCTCAAAGTGTCCAACAGTACCCCATTAAAGTTTTTACTGTCTGACCTTGTTAGAAAATTATATGGGAAAGGAGCCGACACCGCACAATCCATTGAATTCCACTGATTGGCCCAAGGAGCTGAGCCAGCAAAAGTCCGTGTTTATTTAACAAAATAGGTGGGATTCCTCGGCTCTGACCCACGTCCACCCTTTGCAGAGGTAGTGGGGTAAAGGAGGTCGCTCACTTCAGTCTGGAGCGTATTCAGACTACTATGAAATTATCATTTTAAAAAGTTCTATTGTGTGATAAAATCATATTCTGACTGAAGTTGACATTGTTCACATGTATTTTGATGATCTTCTAAAAACAGTGAGAGTCAAATAGAAAGAGAAATCTACAAGGACAATTTGTCCTAGTAAAAAATAATATCCCTATATAACCTACATCTTAATCATCATTAAGTGTTTAGTTGAACGCATCTGTCTTGGTGCTTAACTGTGTGCACAAGAAGCTAATCCTGTTCCTGAAGCATTTCTATTTTTACAGAAAATCTACAAACTGCACTTATTTGCTGTTAAGTAAACATCAGCTGGATGCTTAGGTTAAAATAGGTGTAGGAGACCAGGGCATAGGCTACTGCCCACAAACATTCCTCGCCTTCCACAAGTGAGCTCACAGAAATAAAAAAATATTACTGAGACATACTTCTTGCACAAGATATCTTGTGTGAGCCAACAGGCTATAGGAGGCAGAAGAGGGGGCTGAGTTTTTTTTATTTAGACCAATTCATAACACCTTTTAAGAACACTAATTTCTATTTATCTCCCACCACATACAGGTAACAGTGGAAAAATAAATAAATAAACAAGTTGACAATTTCTTTACCTCCTATAGAGATTTGCATTTCCAAAATCAACTATTCTCTAATTTACGTAAAAACATATATGGATGGAATGGAGATGGAACAATAGAATCCCCATAATGGAAAGAAACGTACACTTGCTTTTTAAAACCCTGCTGTTGTAAAATGGAAATATATTGTCTGAAGTATTAGTATTATTTTTGCCTAACTTTGACACTGTATGCTGTCATATTAGCCTAGATAATCAATACTAGGCTACATTAGCATACATTGAGCTGTTAGGAGAAGGTGTGCTTGTACAAACAAAGTATTGTGTTTTAATAAGCATATGGTTTGAAGTTTATGGGTGACCCATCATTGGGCTGATCCTAACCCAGTAAAATAATAACCCATTTTGCTGGGTTAAGATTACCCAGTGTTGTGTTGGTCCAATATTTATGGTTGGGTTGGGTTGTTTTCAAATCAGCAGCTTTTAGAGAGTAGAAGCCTGAGATGGAATCAGCCATGCAGTCCATCTTTGACAATGCCATAGACGTGTTTTAACTATTCCAAGTGAAAGGTTGCCATCTGCTGGTGATGATGCAGAATGTGTTTGACATCCTGTGACTACATTAGTGCTATTTTAAAATAGTCTATTAGAGCATTATTTGGGTTCAAAACTAACATTTGTCATGGTGCATCACACAACGTTTGTGCTTTCTTCGTGTTATAAACAATAGAAATATGTTAAATAAGCTAATTAAGGTCAAATTGCTAATGTTTTATTTAGACGTCTTTAGCCCTAATTTAGTGGAGGATGTCACTATAGGCCTACACTATTGCAGAGTGAAGCATTAAACTAACGAGGGTTTACAGGATTTAATTATTCTTCTTTCTTCTGTGAGTCTGCCATTAAGAGTTTGCCGTTTTTTTAGCAGGGCGTCAGCTAACCCCGGTGACTGACAGACTTTTACAATAGTGGTCTTGCCTGTAGTCTTTACAACTCACAACAGGCTATCCAGGTTAACAAACAACATTGCTGAATGTATAGCAGTTGTGGTGGTGCAATCCGATTAGTGATCCGATTCTCGGTAAAGGGTGTTCCATAGTAGGCTAAACTATTGCAGGACCCACCCTCGTACGTCATCACTCAATCAGCGTGGAGCAGCTACTCTTCCTGACTTTACTGTCTCCGCTGTGAAGGTGGGCTGCGTATTTAAAAAAAGTAAGTATCTAATTTTCTACTAAACATTTGAAGTGTCGTGTAGGGTATACGATTCCGTATACCCGTATAATTCCGTATCATAGCGTGTGTGAACTTGCATGTGGCGATGTTTGACCATATATTCAAACTGCATTTCCTCAATGTATTGCAAGGAAGTGTAAAGCTAGTAAGTGATGCTATCGAAACCCATGCTATAGGAACCGACTCTTTTTAGGCATTGGGCCTTTCACCAAGGTATAGAACTGACTGTATGTCTTTCAGTTTTTGTTGCAACCTCTTTGATCTGATTTGATTTCGCATGTCATTGTTCCACCCTTCGCTGTTATGTAAGAGGGTGTTTGCTACGGAGTTCTGAGTTCTTTGCTTTCGCTCTCTGTCCGCTGCCATCTTACAAAGTTTATATGAGATGCTGCATAACCTCCAGTAAGCTAACGTACATAAAACAACAATATTAGCCATAATATTAAGTCATATCGTTCAAAAACACGCACGCTGCTCATATGGTACACGAACATTATACACTCATTCTTGTGTGCTAAAAGAGGACATGGACATAATGCTGTGTTAGGCCACTGCGCTATTCGCGTAGTGACGTTATTTTTTTAATAACATAGTCATGACAGAATGTGACATTGCGTCGCCCAATAGTCATCGTTCCAGAAAGAAAAAAATGGCAGTGCTATGATGCTGACTATCGCGTTTAGTGGACGGAACATAATGCAGGCTCTCTGAAGGTTGTTCGGAAGGGTTTTATTGGGTTAGTGGAATGTGTGGGCGGAGAGTGTGTGTTTCCAAGACGACCTTTTATTTGTCGGGCAAGGGTCTCCTGTGGGGTGGGGTGCATTGTTGATAAAGGAATGTCGTTCTGTCTAAAAGGTGCAGCAACAATAACATGTTAATGTCTACTATATATAAGAATATGAAATATATAAAATAGGCTTCCCAACGAAAGCCCTTTGTGTCTTCTTCTCTCTCTCTCTACCTGTCAGTGATCTATAGCATGCCTAACTTTCATTAGACATGAAACGTTTTGAAATAATATTTTGTATCCCACAGAACAGGAAATTCGTATCAGTAACTATTTTTATCCTCTATTAGAAACTCATCAGCCATTAGAAACTTGGCATATTTAACTACATTGTTTAAAGCATGCTTTCCCTGAACAATATACAATTAACATCAGATTGTCAGCTCCCCTATAGTTGTAGTCCCTTGGCATTGGACCGAAGCACTGGTAACTGTAGCCCTCTTACTTGTGTTGATAGGACCCCTGCTATGAGTTACCCCGGATACCCTCAGCCTGGTGGCTACCCCCCACAGCAAGGGGCCTACCCACCCCAACCAGGGGCGTACCCACCCCAAGCAGGGGCATATCCACCCCAGGCTGGAGGTTACCCACCCCAGGCCGGAGGTTACCCACCCCAGCCCGGTGCCTATCCACCCCAAGCTGGGGGCTATCCTCCCCAGGCCGGTGGCTACCCTCCCCAGGCCGGGGGTTATCCTTCCCCTCAAGGGGGTTTCCCACCCCAGGCTGGTGGATATCCAGCCCAGCCTGGCGGTTTCCCACCCCAGCAGGGTGGCTATCCCTCTATGGGCCCCGCAGGTAGGACTCCTCAGTTCATATGGCTGCTTCTTTTTTGGTGTGATGTTTTTCAGCTGGCTGTGGGAATTTGTTGATATCATTTTAAGGGGTAGGCGTGTTATGACGCTATATCATGAGGGATGCTAGAAGAGGCACTCTTTCACAAGACCTGTTTTAGTTTATCATGCAGAATGTGAGAGAACAGTAAACATACTGTGTGGATTTTGGGTGTGCTCAGGAAAAGTGTGTCTGTATGTTAGAGTGTAGATGTGTGTGTGTGTGTGTGTGTGTGTGTGTGTATGCAAAGCTATTTTGAACAGTGGTGATAAACTATTTCTTTAACCTGTATTTCTACTAGGTGGTTGGGGTGGTGCACCTGGATATGGAGCAGTAAGTTCCTCATATGTACACTCCAAACCCGTCTTGTTTGCCCATATAATTACATAAAGGAGTGATAGTCACTTTGATCTTATTGCTGCTTCCAGTTACACAGATGTTTGTGGCACTTTTTAAATTGGCTGTTTGTGGTTGCTCGACTTTTTGAAAACGGTAGGCGTAATGCCTAAATACTAAGAAGGCCATTGTGCTCCTTTGAAATGAACTTTCAGAACAGTTAAAAATAAGGCCTCTTATGTTGAATTTTGCCAGCTGTCAGTGATAGTATTTCCTTACAGCCAGGAGGAGCCATGCCACAGGGATACCCAGGAGGCCCTGCCCCAGGACAGCAGCCCATGCCACAGGGATACCCAGGACAGCAGCCCATGCCAGGATACCCAGGAGTGCCTGCACCTGCACCTGTGCCTAATCCCTCCATGCCAGGCTATGGAGGTGGTGCCCCAGCTGGTCACGCTACCCCAGCTGCACCCGCCATAAATGTAAGATGTCACTATTTACCGCTACGAAAGGCTTATTTTTCTGTTCTGACGTGACGGGTTACTCTAAACCAGATAAGGAGAAAGTGATTAACTATCTGTGCAACTTATGCTCTACGTTTGCATCACTGTCATATGATTAAACCTACTTCCTCAAAGGGGTGTGCACCACATATTGTCAGTGGTCTGGTCTTAATGTCCACTGCTACAACCAATCATTATCCCAGTTTGACATTAATCATTATACATTATCATAATAAATGACCCTATGTGTCTTTTAATGTATGTGTTTTTGTTGTCTGGAAACTCCTGATGTTTCCATTTACATTGTAAATTGCATTGCCTACAAAACAGAGGGGATACCGAGGCTCCATAAAGGACTATCCAGGGGCAGACCCACTGAGAGATGTGGAAGTTCTCAGGAAAGCCATGAAAGGATTCGGTTAGTGCATTTGTGTTTGGATGTTATGATTTTGGAAGGAATAAAGGTTGAAAGGGTTGAAATGTATGCTCTATCTTTGCTCGAAGAGATTGTCTTATGTGAAAAAAAGAAACTGTCAAAGGTTGGCCCACAACTTCAAAATTCAAGCTTCAACCTCCAGATCTCATTTTCAAAAGTAACTTCAAATATTGTACATATGACATTCCATAAACAGTTAATGTTGGAAGTAAATATGCGGATTTTTGCACAAAACCTCAATATCGTCTCTTCAGGCACGGATGAGAACGCCATCATTGAACTTCTTGGAAGTCGTACCAGTAAGCAGCGAGTGCCAATGGTGGCAGCTTACAAAACCACTTATGGGAAAGTAAGCCTCCAAACACAACCAAACTTGGCTTTTAAATGATGTAATTGCATATCCTGGGGGGGGGGGGGGGGGGGACTTCTTCTCCCACAGACACATGATTATACAGTGGAGTTAGTAATTCAATTCAATTCATTTTAATTTATTTTCATGGTGCCATTAACAATCAGCATTTTCTCAGGTGCTGTACAGTACCCAATCTGAAGTATAATAACATGAATTAATCTTGTTGTTGTCTTTATTTTCATTCACAGGATCTCGCCCATGACTTGAAGTCTGAGCTCACTGGAAACTTTGAGAGCCTGGTGATGGCCATGGTTCAGACTCCAACCCAATTGGATGCAGCTGAGCTGAGAGAAGCCATAAAGGTATTCCCTTGCCTGTAGCCATCGCTAGTGTTCACATACAGCCGTGCCTGTTTGTCATCGTAGTAGCATGTGGATTGAAGGTCGACTCGGCTAGAGCTTGAATTACTCCGAGGCTACCCTGCTCTGCCCAAGGAGTTGTTGATTTTTAATGACAGGTTTGAAGTTACCACAGGGTGTTAAAGCTGGATGGGAAAAACTTAACCAAGAATGTAATTACCGGGGGGGGTTGTTGGGAGAGAGGGAACGTCACCTGTTTCCAGCCTGATTTAAAACCACGTTGCCTTTTATTTGACAGGGAGCAGGAACTGATGAGCCATGCCTTATTGAGATCCTGTCATCTCGCAGCAATGCAGAGATCCAAGCGATTAATCATCTCTATAAAGCAGGTAGGTGCACAGCTCTACTGACTGATCTACTGTTCTGAATGTTATTCTGTGTTTTGCATGTAAACATTTGGGTTGGGTCCTCCTTATTTGTGTATGCCAGCTGCATGTGTGTGTGTCTACAGATGACCGTCCTGACGACCTGAACATTCAGGTTGCAGGCTGTTTGTATGTTATTTGATTATTGGTTTGTTATACACGAATGTTCAAACAAACAGAGGGCAGCTGATGAGTGCTTTTTCAGCTCAGTCATAGTTTGAATAATGAGATTATCTGACCAGTTGTTATTTAATGATTATTTCGTTTTAATGATTATTTCGTGTTTTTCTTCCAGAGTATGGCAAGTCTCTGGAGGACGCTATCAGCAATGACACCTCAGGACATTTCCGCAGACTCCTGATTTCCCTTTCTCAGGTATGCAAATCTGTCTCTCCTTCAGAAAACACACAGACCCATAGCTGCAAGATTCAACCCCCTGAACGGTCTTCAATCTTAGGAGTTGATCCAGTGCATTTATTCAACCCTATAGGACTGGATTCTTAGGAACTGATATAGCACTGTACACTTAAAGTCTGTGTCGGTTACTTTTAAACAGATCCCTCTTTGTTCACTTTTTTTGTCCACCTGTCATTTGTAGGGTAACCGTGATGAGAGAGAAAATGTGGACATCTCCATGGCCAAGCAGGATGCTCAGGTGATTTAGCAGATGAATGGTTGTCACCCATCTTTGAATGCATTATAAAGCAAGCATGTCAGTTTCAGTAATTTCAGCCATTGTCTTGCGTGTCAGGTGATTTATCAACTTACCTAAAAATGACTAGTTCAAGATAGTTAACGTTTCACATCCATACCCTCTGGTAGTCATCATCTTTGGTAATGTTCATCTTTGAATGTGTTACTCAGCAAGCGTTGTGTCAGTCTTTTAAACTTCTTTTCCTTTCTTTTTGCGTCAGAAACTGTATGCTGCCGGAGAGAATAAAACGGGAACAGACGAGTCCCAGTTCAATGCCATTCTGTGTGCTCGCAGCAAGCCACACCTGAGAGCAGGTAAGCAGCGCCTGAAACAAGCATGTTGATTTGAAGACATGAAGCAGACACACACCATAGTAAGAAGCCATGTCTCTCAATGGTGCCATGGAGATCTGGTAATTTATTAGTGCAATTAAGCATCTATTACATCGTATTTAGCATCTGCAAATAAATACGTTTCTGACATAATTCTGAATAAATGGCAGGAGTAAACGACAGGGTTCAATTCTCAGGGTTCAAATCCCCTGATAAAAAAAACCCCTTGAAACAATGAATCAAGATGCCTCAAGAACATAGGAATATTATGAAAGATTTTCCTTTCGTCAACCAAAAACCGCAAACTGCACCTTTAAATCTTCATGCGTTGTTGACTGTCCTTTAACTCCTGTCCAGTTTGATATTCACTCGTTGTGTTCCAGGGTGTTGTGTGTCGAAACACCACACTCACGCTGAAATACAATAAGTCCGGAGCTTACATTACCGAGGCGATTCCTTTGTGTTGCTGTTGGTTATCGAGGTAATTTATCTAACCACAATAAACAGAAGCAGCCTATTGAGTAGGCCACTTATTAATACTTAAACATATATATATTTAACATAATTTTTATCATTCAGACTTTCCTGTGGATCAAATAGCTCCCATGACACGTGACTGATAACCGGTAATTTGATACGTTTACAAACAGCTGATGCAGGACGTGCTGCAACATCCAGGGTGATGCAGCAACTGCAGCTATAACTGCGCTCACTTCCTAAGTTCTGTGACCAAAAGAAAGTGCACAGATTGCATGCCAATCGCATATTTCATGCTTGTGCATCTGTGGGGTACGGCATACCCAGCCATTGGATGAGTTCATGTCCACACATAAGTATGTTTTACGCGGTATTGCACAACCATGTAATGGCCTGTTCCCTCTAACACATGTCCAATGTTTTTTTGCAGTCTTTCACGAGTACCAGCAGATGTGTGGGCGCGAGATTGAGAAGAGCATCTGTAGGGAGATGTCTGGGCATCTGGAGGATGGCATGGTTGCTGTTGGTAAGCACACACATGCATACACACACACAAACACAGACATACACACACACACATACACATACACATACACACACATACACACATATCATCACAGACTACTAGTCTGTGCTTCAGAGTCAGTTATACTGTAAGGACCAAATTCACCATCTAATCCAGAGATTCTAAATTAGTCCAAGAAAGAATCACTTATGTCAATGACTGGACTATCTGACTAGAAAGGCAAATTCAGTGCAGAACTTTTTGAAACACTGTTATCTCTAATAAGCTTTCATTAATTCGAAATTCCAAGCAAAATCTTCTGATTTACCATTACTGAAGCCTTCTCCGATGGAGACCTCCATCTTTTCATAGATTAAAGATTAATATTAGCATTACCATAACTTTACCCCCCCCCCCTTCTTGTTTTTGTTGGGTTTGTTTGTTTGTTTGTTTCCACTGGAGTTCAGGTGATGTTTTGCTTTAGTTCCTCTTCACCGTCCCTCTCCTCTGCCCATCCCCTCTGATGTTCTTTTTCCAATTGAATGAACTGAGCCGTGCCAAACAGCTTTGCATCCAGCTGACCGGCTCTCTGCTCACACAGACCCCCCCACCCCCACACACACAAAAAAAACACACAGCACTTCCCGTATCTCAAACTTCATGTGGAGGTGGTGCAGTATGCTTCACAATGAACTGAGAGAACGTGTGTTGAGTAGGTATCCTAATCTGTGCTTTTGGTTTGTATTCTAGTGAAGTGCATCAAGAACACCGCTGGTTATTTTGCTGAGAGGCTTCACAAAGCCATGGCGGTGAGTAAAAGCTTGCATAGTTCATACTGTGGGTCATTGGTGATCTGCCTCCTACTGTCTCTTGAGGAACTGTAACTGTTTAAGTCTTGAATCTTTTCTTGTAACCCTCGTATCACTAACTTACATTCCCCAAAATATTCATAATTCCCCTTATGATAAGATAGGTTGAGATTCATGACCACATCGAGTAGAACTAGACCTCTGAAATAAGGTTTAGCACATGCTTATTCTCTAATCATTACATGCTGTTTTTGTCCTGATTAAAACAAATGGTTGCTCCATGTGTCACTCTAGCTACAGTCTTGATATTCTCTGCGGTATTAAATGTGAGTAAGATAGAGATGTACGGTATTGTATGTGTATACACATGGTCAGTATGGTCTGTGTACAGTCCCCAAACTAAACTTGAGAGGTTTGTGGTGTTCGCGGTGTGACAGGGTGCTGGCACTAAGGACCGCACACTGATCCGGGTCATGGTGACACGCTCCGAGGTGGACATGCTGGACATCCGACAGGAGTACATGCGGCTGTATGGGAAGTCCCTGTACACCGCCATCTCTGTAAGTGCTCTAGCCCCTCTCCTCTCCCTTTACACAAACAGCGGAATAGAGGGAAAACAAATGTATCTGTAAAAAGGTATCTTAGACAGCTGTTTACAGTTAGAAAACCCTGGACCCTGATACAAACGTTCGAATCTCGATTGGTTTTGTCTTTGTAGGGTGACACCTCCGGCGACTACAAGAAACTTCTTCTGAAGCTTTGTGGAGGGAGTGACTAAAGAACGGAGAGGAGACTGCGGACCGAACTGGATATGATGGCAATCAATATAATCAATCAAGTATCATGCAACATTTCAAGCATATGTGGTTTAATTTCAATATTTTTTTACATTCTCCTTTTTATGTTTATTATTTAATTTGGTTTCCAGCAAACACAACCAAATGAGTCTTTTTAACATATTTTGTTTAATTTTTATAGAAGAATTATCAGATCCTGTGGTGTCATACTTGCTTATATTTTTCAGTAATGATTTTATACTAGAACTTCACAGAAGATAGCCAAATATTTCCAGGTAGTACCCTTTTTCAATATTATCCAATGCCTTTGTTAAACAATCTGACTTACTTGGGCTACTACTTGTCACTTGAATGTACGACTTGATCACTATTTGAATGGACTGATATCCTTTATGCAAGTTATGGAGCTGATTGGTGTGTCTACTTATATGAAGGTAATTGTCGTGCCTAACATAGCATTGTGTAAAGCCACACAGTTAGTTTTGCTTACTGCTATTAAAAAAAGTAAACTATACTTACTTATCAAAGTTTGAGAAGGGTAGGATTTGATGACTGAAATTTGTGTTGAACCCCCTGAATATTTTTCATCCAAGTAAAAAAGTGACTTACAGGGTTCCCAGTGTCATGTTATGTCAGGGAAGTATGAAATGTTGCAAAATGTATTGATGATTTTAAATAACACTTGTCTGTACGTATTAGTTTATTTGCTATTTCTAATAACTTCAGAAGACAAAATATAAGAAAATAAAGTAATATCATATATACATAATATGCATTGCTAATAATATTACTACTAATAAAGTAAATTATATTATGTTTAAGAAAAGCACTGAGGGTCCAGAATCACAGGCTTATGTGTACAGCAGCTGCTAGAATAAATCCTACAGGGAACACTGTTGTATTTAAGTCTAATGAAATTAATGATGTTATTGTACCCCTCCACGAATAATATTTCGTTGTCTAAATTTCTGCAGCGTTATCCAGTTTCCACTTGAGTTTGACACCCTACGTATAGCATATTCTTGTTTAATTTTTATTCAGTAATTAGGCCCATCATGTGGACTAATGGAACAGTTTTATTTAGTGTCCTTAAAGTTATGGACAAGTTTTAAAATGTTGTCAGTGAAAATGGGTAGGATCCGTGAACTTCTATAGAGTAAAGACATTATATCCACGATCAGGGATCGCGTATGTTTTGTGTGCACACTATACCTACAGTATACAACAGCATTGAGTGCAACCCTGTGCCATATCACTTAAATGTCAAACCTGTCAACAATGGCATTATTTCTAAGTTGACAAGTAGAATATTTCCTCTTATGAACAATCAAAATCAAATACTTCAGAAAGACTATATTGAATATACAGGCTTCAAAGAAGACAATCTGTGCAACACAATTGAGTGCACCTGTGTTTTCCAATTAACCTAATTGCATGAACTGACCTGGGAACTCCAGAACTTTCTCAATTTTGACCCTATGGACTGGGTTTATCTCAGGAAATCCTCCATGCCAAGGAGAGTTGAGTCTGTCATCAAAGATAAAGGTGGACAAAGGAAGTATTGAAGTAATGATTTATGTAGTGAATTTAAACTTGAATAATTTGACATTTAAGTGATATTGCACAGGGGTGTATTCCCTTCTGTTGTAACTTATTCTGTATCAATTCACAGTATGTTATGATAAACTGTTGACCTGAACCATGTGGTCTGGTGGAAATATATATTTGTAACACTTGTGTAGTGTGCACCAGACTACAAGTAAACCATGTTGCCCAACAGTGTCCATTAATGGACATTCAAAACCAGCTTTCCATGGAAGTTCCTTGCGTTAGAAACATTACTCTTCATTGCATGTGGACCAGAAAGAGCTACTGCTCTTTTTATGTCCAGTAGGGGGCATACATGTCATATTTTGTTACCACAAGTTACCATGCCTTCATAATAATGCTTGCCTGTATATTCACCTCAATCCATGTTCTGTGTTCTACCACTGCAATAACCTGTGCCTTGTTCTACTAATTTTGCCAGCTTACGTGCATGTTACTAGCAGTGCCTTCTATATAACTGTAACTTGAAGGTTAAACACTTGTATGCGTTCATAACACATGTTGGGTAGAGTTTGTAAACATGTAATCAAGTTTAGATAATCAAATAAAAAGTTTTCAGAAAATGTAATGTGCTCCAATGTGTGTTATCATATTGTTAAAGATCATTTATTTAGATTTTCGAAAGACTGTTAAATGAATGTTTGAGGTCATGGTCATAAATAGGAATGTTCTGCCCTTTTACTCGTCTAACCGTAAAACCACCTTGCAAAATTGTTTCCTTTGCCATGTAGCGCTTCTCGGATTTTCACAAGTCATTATTTTCAGCCGTTGATGTAAAAGAAGCTGACATAAGTCAATCTAGAAATAGTTCTGTTCAATCAAACTGTACAATTGTAATCAGTGAACCGATTCTAACAATACACAGATTTGTATTTAAGTCAAGACACCAGTAAAAAGGTTTTAATCTGTGTTCATTAAAAATGGATTAAGGATCTTGAATTTTGCAGTGCTGAAGAAACAACGCAATAGACAGTTGTAATTGTGTTCTCCTTATTTACTTATATTACATATTTCACTTTGTGTGTTATGGTCTGCTACCTACACCGATCCCAAAATGAGCAGATCATACTATAATATTTCAATCACTGGATTGTTATTTATTTCACAATTCTTGCACGTATAATTTGTATTCAGTGTGTGACATCACATGTTGGAGCAATCTTCCCAATTCTGGCATGTGGATGGATGAGTACACTGATTATGAGTACCCTGAGTATAAGTACACTGATTATGGGTGATTGAATGTTTCTCTTCTGCTGCATGTTTCTGATCGGCTGACGTATTTTGTAATATATACAGTATGCTGTCCAGTGCGAGTTATTTTTGTCTCTTGTCAAGAGGTATGCAACTAGTTAACAGTTTCTTTCCCAAATGCTAGTGAGGTATGTGTTTTTTTTTTTTTTTTAGAATACTTCAGAATGTCCCAGTCAATGTAAGAGACACAGACTCGATATTTGAGAGGTAATTGGGCATGTCATTTTAAGAGTTAGTTAAGAATGCAACATTATCCTTATACCAGCCACTAGTGTTGTAGTACTCGGGTCCCGGTCTCGAACTCGACTGCGACTCGAGGCCTAATTTTCCTTTGACTGTGCCAGGATGGAGCACTGGAGCCCATCTTGGAACTCGACTCAACCTCAACCGCAAAGTCTGACTCAGGACATGGGGTCTTGCTTCAGGCTTTTCTTTGGTGAGTCGGACACTGACACAGGGACACTCGGCTCGGACTTGAGCTTTAGTTACTTGCTTACAACACAGCCAGATATATGAATTCAGAAGAACCATGTTGACCTCCGTGAAAAGTCCATCTAGAGAGGAATAACTAGAGGTACAGCTCTTGGTTTGAAGGGTCATTTTGGCAGGGATGACTGACGTTCCTGTGATAGAAGAAGAACGAGCGGCACATTTATGCTCAAACAATCTTGAATTTTAAACATCTTGAATTGAGTTCAATAACTTCCCGACACGATGCTGGCATTGATATCATTACTTATAGCCGTGATATGCTTTCTGTATGCTTCAGTTTGCAGTTCTATTGAAAAGAAGAACAGATGGAAAGGCAATTTAATTCAGGTTTTGATGGCGTAATAATCACCTCCTCATAATATCTTAACACTCTGCAAGGGAACCCTTGAAGGCTCAGCTCCAATTCTGCTTTGCACTTCAAAGCCAATTTCCATTTCCTCCTTGGCCTGGTTTATTAATGTAGCCTCCCAGTCGATAGACAACTTCTGCTCAGAAAAAATGCCAGGCACACTTCTCAAACGTAAGGCATAATACATCTTACATAAGTGGGTCTTTCCTATGCATACGATTCAGTTGCTTATCTCCTTCTCTTAGTGAGTGTGTGTGTGTGTGTGTGTGTGTGTTTGGCAGAGGTGGTGATGGGGGAGGGGGGGGGGGGGTGTAAGCTTCCTCTTCTCGTGGCTGGCACAAAGCAACTCAGGGTGGCATGCGAGCAGCCTGGGCTCTGCTAAAAATACGGCATCATAGAGAGCTCAGCCTCAGGGTTGAGACAGGGGGTGCTGTGAGAGTGCGTGTGCACCCGTTGTTTCCTACATAAAAAAAGATCCTTTCACTGCCATGGTGCAAACATCAGTCTGTTTCCTGAACATAGGACCAGGGAGGGTTCCTTAGTCATTAGGTAGCCAGAATAGGTTCAGTATACTGTAGATCAAATATGTGCAGGAGTAGGAGTGTATTTGACCAGGGATTTATCCTCAGCAATCCATCTTTATGTATCAATCTGTAATCTTTTGATGCCTGCATGACATTTTGGTGTCGTGGGGTGATCTGTAAGCCCAATATGACCACCATGAATGGATAAAAGCAATTTACCATGTGCGGATTAGATCACCGATCATCCAATGTGATTGCATATAATCTCAGTCATCTTATCTAATTGTTGAGGATTGTTGCTCATGGTTTTATTACTTTACAAGAAGTTCAGTAGTTGAAAGAACTAAAGGGATGTGCACAGTTGAATTGCACTGAACTGAGCAGAACTCAGTGCTACTGAGTTGAAAGTGAGTTGAAGCCCATTCTATTAAATGGCATTAGCAGGAATCTGTGGAGGTCACTGGATGTTATTCATAGCAAAAAATCTGGCACAACTCATTTGGAAAACAATTAACAAAATTGCAGACTAGAAGGCACATATTGTATGACAGATTTCTGCTTTCGAATAAATCTAGAATTAATTATGATAAAATTATCTTGGTTTTGACATGGTTACATTTCACAGGGCAATTGAAAACAGAGTATAGTATAGTAGTCGGTATAGTACTCACATCATTTTATGTTATATTTCAGAGAGTGACAAGAATAAGCAAGTAAAGGAAGAAACCCTGTGTAGAACCCGTTTCAGAATGGGGGGGGGGGGGGGGGGCATCTCCATGAGGGCATACTGTAAGTAAAATTGGTTGGGGAAAGGAAAACAACGAGCGAGGAGCGTATAACAGAGAGGGTGAAATGCGCACATAGAGGGGAAAATGAGCACAGATAAAGGCATCATGAGTAAGTATAAATATAGTAACAAGTCCACATTGGCAGAATCTAAGGGTTCGAGGGGGAGCAGAGTGTTGGGACTATGCCAATAAAAGCCCTATAGGGATAATAATCATTGCATTGTTACTGATGTAGACTCTTCCAGCCTCCAGTATTCCAGGATGATCTGCTTGAGCTGCCAGCATTTACAAGTCATTATGGCTTCATAGACTAAGAACAGCAACACATTTTCTAATGTGGCCAAACTGCTCTCCTTCAATAAGTAACGAGTACTCTATTAAATATAAATCTAATAAATATTCCATATGCCAGCATGATATGAATACTATAGCAAATTGCTCTGCTCTCAGGGCATATAGGGTGCTCTCAGGGTGTTCTTTTGATTATTCAGAGTTAACAAGTTCACTTTATACACCTTGGTCCATCATAGTTACATCACGAGCTGCACATGTTAATCATGCTCTCTAACTAAAGAAATATTGGAGAGCAGATGTGGATTGCGCCTCCAGTGAGTCTCCATGTGGCTGTGATTATATGGAGCAGAAGAAAGCTACTGCGCTGATGCGCCAAGAGCTAGACAGATTTAAAAAGACTGTCTCGGCATCTCAGGTTAGTCCTGTGTTTTCTGATACAAAATGTTGGGGACATAAAAACAGTATTAACCCGGCTCATTGAGTTTCCAAGCCAATCGGCACAAACACTGTTTTTTTGCTTTGTTCCCCTGCAGAAATAGACTTTAAATATTAAGACAGTGCGATTGATTCGGTATTGCGTCGTACTTTCTGCAGTCTCATTTGGACTGTGATTGTATCCTAGGGTTTATTTATTGCTATTTCACCCTACGTTGCATCTCTGTGCATGGCGGAGTCTGCCGTTTAGCAATCGTCTATGAAAATCTTTCTACGTGTAAATCGACACTAGGGCTGTTCGAAGGATTTACCTGCATAAACATCAAATAAATGTTTTAATCTGATACAGTTACAAACTTTCAGACCCTTTAACAATCCAACTAACAATCAGGTATTTTGGTCGGAAGCCCCGCCTATCTTTACTTTACATGGTCATTACACAAGTTTTGATTGACAGTAGGTTGTAGCTGCTGAGCCGCCGAGTCATGGCGGAGCTGGCTGTGTTGAGGGAAAGCTGTTGAAGAGTTACGTTACTTTGGAGTAGTTGAAGGAGTGGAAATAACGTCTTCGAAACAACAAGAAAGAGAAGAATGCCCTTCAAACGAACTTCGAGTCGTTTCTCTCCGGAAGTGTGCGAAATGTGGGACTTTCTGCCGCTGGATTAATGGATTTCAGTTTCTTAGTGAAAGTCAACAGCTTTATGCAACAAATATGGCTACTTGTGTCTCTTTCAATTTGAGATGAAAAGCTACTCAGCCCGGTTGTTCAAAACAATGCTATCAACGCCACTTTCTTTAAAGTGACCATTCGGAACCATTTTTTCTCTCAAACTTTGTGTTTTGAGAATTTTAACTACTCCGCTGACGGGTCAAGCACTGAACATCGCTAGCTGAAATGGAGCCTAAACACAAAGAGTTGCTAGATCAGTACCACCAAAACTTGCTGGAGTCCATTACAGATGCCGAACGAGTTGTGGAGTTTTTAGCCAAAACAGGTACCCTAACCCAGGTGGAGCGATTCGAATTGGAAAACAACTGCTCGTCAAGCTCGGAAAAAGTTGATCTTCTACTTAAGATGCTGATGAGCAAGGAGAGAGACCACTTTCAAGACCTCTGTTTGGCCCTCGAGAAGACGCACCCACACCTGTATTCTACTCTTGTCGTGAACGGTGGAGGATCAATGGACCATTCGGGTAAGAAATAGTCTATTACGGGGGATTTTAATCCTTTGGTTGACCTGTCACGACCTAACACATCTCGCTATTCATAATTAGCCTAACTTGTAGCCTATCGCTGTATCCACTCCCGTCGTCGTGTTGTGGACTAGCTGAGTAGTTACATTAGGGGTAAAATTATTATGATAGGCGGAAAGCGACAGACTGGAAAACCAATCCTTGTGTTTTTTTTTGTATCTATGGCTCCTATATTTCATTCAAGGCTATCTTTACATTTCTTCGTCGTTAAGTCCATCCAGACAGATATCTGGAATTTTTACCTTAGCGCCATGGGAGTCTTGCTCCCACTATTGAGTTTCGTGTCAAATGTAAAACTTTGTAGCACACAGCAGGCTAGTCTAGTATCTGAAATATGTCTTGATAAACCCCCTGGAATTAGGTAAGATAGGCTTTATCCCACGTTTGAGGTATTGCCTGTGAAATGTGCTATATTGTCAGTGGTGTTCTTCCATGTTTACACGCTGATGTGTAGCCTAGCCAAGAAAAGCGAAAGCCCATAGTCAAGACAAATATGGTAAGGTTAAAGCACGAATTCAGCTTCTGCTTGTAAGCGAAAACGAGTAGGCTGCGTAATGGCTTAAAAAAACTTTCCTGTTCAAAAGAAAAGAGGGTGAAAATCAATCACTTTTTATTTGCCAAGTGTTAATAGAGTCCGTCAGTATCCAATTGACGTGTGAGCATTTTCTCGTGGGTAGTCTGCTTGATGACCAATAGCCTATGGCCCACATCCAGAGTACGGTTCAGGGCAACAGATTACTGTCGTGCTGTGCTATAACTACAGTGCTATTCAATCGATTCCACATGGGAACTGGGTCCTTCTGGCCGGGGTCTGACCACTCAAGCCCGTAACCCACTAATTCCTTAGCAACTAAATACATAGACTACTAAATTACTGAAACGGCTAGCATTCCACGTCGATTAACTTTACTGGGTCTCATTAAAGTAGCCTAGGTTGCACTCAATAAGGCGCTTGTAGACAGCAAGCTGAATCCCGGTTGTAGTTGGGATACATTTAGCATGGTCTGCATTATTTAAAGAATGATACGAACCAGAAACTAAAGGCTCACTGTAGAGGTACCGCCCCACATTATCACCCGAGTGCAAAGTTGAGTCTCTGAGTTTGAATTTCGTGCAGGCCAAACCGAGAACCAGTGACGCCGAGGTCATTCTCAGGGTGTGTCTTTCCCACATCACCCCGCTTGTTTGTGGAGTAGTTTGCATATCCACAGCAAGTCCCCCTCTCCTGTATTTAGTCTATACCTCAAAGGCTTTGTCTGCCTGATTACGCAACATAGTGGTAAGAGATTTTTTAAACCAAAGTTCATCCCAGGAAAGGGAATTGTGGCCCCCTCTCTGGTTACATAATTAAAGCCAAAAACCACGAAATGTCACTGACACAGATGCAGTGCAAGAAAAGCACAGAGAGTTCGCACACACATATATCCAGGAGCAACATCACCGCGTGTGTCAGATGTCTGTCACTGTAAAGTGAAGTCCTAGGTGTCCCTTCATGCTTTTACATGCAGTCCCATGCAGGTACGAATAGAGTGATGTGTGGAGTCATTCTTGGATGGGACACCTGGGCCTCTCATCGCAGCGCCCCAGGCCTAGCCCTTTGTGGTGAGTTTTCACGGTACTTGGGCTTGGCTGCACGGAAAGTCGACGGCACTCCCCCAGGCCCTGTATAAAAATTTCATGCTGGGATTTTTGAGAAGCTTGCTCCCGGTTGCAGTCTTCATTTTCAGTCTGTGTATTTTGGTGCTAAATTCAAGTCAGTAGGTGCAGCTTTATTTCCTGCAGAACACCAGCTTCGGTGCTGTTAAGAGACTGATCCTTGCAAACGCCAAAGCAGTTTTCTTTTTAATTGAACATGCAAACCTGTCAACTTTACTTCCTGGCTCTTGCAGACATTGGTTTTCATTGCTATTCATTACATATGAATTTATGTGCCACCAAAACCAGAAGGGCACTGCGAGAAGATGAGTGACTTTAGTGTGTCCATATTCTAATGCACTGATCTGATGTCGACCATCTGCAGTAGCCTATACTTTTCGGCCATACAGTTACATTGCACATGACCCGGCATTGCGTGCTGTGAGGCAGAATTGATTCCGCCGTGGTAATCTCCGCATGTTACATGTAAAAAAAAAGGCATTGACATGCGCAGTCCTCTCCCTTTCAACATACACACACACACACACACACACACACACACACACACACACACACACACACACACACACACAGCTGAAGTCTCATGACCTATTTCCACTTTACACTGAAGCCCCTCTCAGTCCTGGTCGTTTTTCCCAGCCATTGTTTCTCTCTCTCTCACTCTCTCTCTCTCTGTCTCTCGCTCTCTCTCTCTCTCTCTCTCTCTGTCTTTCTGTCTCAGTCTGTCAGTCTGTCTCTTTCTTTCTTTTCTTTTCTTTTCTCGATCTTTTGCTCTCTCAATCTCTCACTGTCGCCCCACTCTTTTTATCTTTGTTTGTCACTATAGTAACTCAGGTTTACAAAAGTCTGCTCTCTTTATTTCAGTGTCCTGTGTCTATGTCTGTCTGTATGTTTCTGTGTTTGTATCAACCAGTGATTTCATTTCTGTGACTGGTGGTGATAGAAGTTACAACCACTGATTTGTCATCCTACGGTTTAAAAGAAATGGACTCTACCTGGTTCTGCGTGTTGATAACACCTCATTTGACGTGTGGTGGTAGTAGTAGTCTATATATTTTTCCCAACTACTTTTCAGTTCCACTGTAGTAATACAATTACGACATCAATGATTCGATTAGGACATGTAGAAGAGACTGTCCAGAGTGCCAGTCAGTGCTGTAAGAGTACAAACTACTACATCTAACCTTTTTCTTTTTTTTAGGGCTCCATGTGAA
The DNA here is from genome assembly GCF_963457725.1 of Sprattus sprattus. Taxonomy (NCBI): domain Eukaryota; kingdom Metazoa; phylum Chordata; class Actinopteri; order Clupeiformes; family Clupeidae; genus Sprattus; species Sprattus sprattus. The sequence goes on along the minus strand of NC_137922.1, from coordinate 33,756,836 downwards.
CTGGGCCTTTGGCCTGTGCTACTGCTAGACCAAATAAAGGTTCTTCATGGGTTCCTCAAAATGACAAAAGTTCTTTTTGCACGTCCTCCACTCTTAGAACCCTGTTTGAAAATGTGTTCCTCACAGCTGCGAAGTGCATTAAAGATGGAAGCCAAAGGATATTCATCAGAGAAGAAACAAAGTTTGAACGCGTAACGGTTCTCCCATGGAGACAAGCCTAAGAGGCCTCTCTAGTCTGAGATTACATGTTTTTTTTTGTAAGTATACGCTCCACTAGCCTAGCAACAGGACTACGCTTTCAGGCTTGACAAGCCCCACCATTACAGAGAGGCACTGGTTTCATAACCACTTTTTAAGTCTGAGGCCCTTTAAAAGTGATGCGTGAGCCTATAGCAGGCCATGCTAATCACCAGGTCGGAGGTCACCATGGCAGCAGTGGTGTAAAAGGTTGCACTCAGCCATAGTCCTCCACTATCCCACAGGCCTCTCTGGTTGATGATTGCTGTGGATGTTAATGTAGGGTCTGCAACAACAGCCCTTTGTGTTTGGAGTGAAGAGGAGTGAAGGCATGGCTGTACTAATCCTGCTCCTTGTCTGTTTTTTGCTGCTCTCTCTCTCTCTCTCTCTCTCTCTTTCTCTCTGTGTGTATGGCTGGAACTGTCTGTCTCTCTCTCTGCCTGCCTGTGTGTCCATTAGTCTTCTCACATGTGACTGGACTGGCTAACTGCTCTCCCACTCAGTTTATATGACAGAGACCCACTCACTAGTTTGACCGGTTGATGACTTTTGCTGCCAGGACCACCATTAAGCACTCTTTCTCTCTACTTGTCTGTTTTGGCTAACTAGTCCCACTCACTAAAAGCATGTGCAACATAACCTGCAAAAGCGCATGCACACACACATGCACACACACATGCACACACATGCACACACACATGCACACACACATGCACACACATGCACACACATGCACACACATGCACACACATGCACACACGTGCACACACGTGCACACACGTGCACAAATGCACATACACATGTGCAGAGCAGGAGGACACTGCCCTGAGAGCTTTTGCAGGGCAGTTACTGGAGCAGGTTCATTGTGTGAGTTTGGGCCCACAGGTGCAGCATCATCAGTCCGCCTCACCAAGCTCACACACACACACACACACACACACACACACACACACACACACACTAACCTGGACAGACAGACAGACAGCAAGCCCCCCAGCTCACTGATAAAACACACCTAGCGACGTGAAGTCTCGACCCTTGTAAGTCATGCCAGACACCTGGCCCTGATCACCACCCGAGCTCCTCTCCCCCCCCCCCTCCCTGCCTGCCACCTCTAAAGACCTGTCAATCAAACCGCGCTCTGATCCTCGACTCCAGAGGTTCTCCTTTCATCCTGAGCCGAACCGAGCCGATCGTCCGACTCTGACTCACTCAGCTTAGGCACGTCTGCATCAAGCCAACCCATCAGACATTTCTGACAGAGGAGAAGGGGTGGGGGTGGGGGTGGGGTGGGGGGGAGACTGGAGCGCATGGCTCAGCATCCAGGAACAGTCAGTCATTCAAGGAAAACTTGGCACTTGCCTCTTTTCAGCTCGGCTCTTCGACGTCGGGATCTGTGTGGCATCTGTGCCCCCGACAAAATAAACAGCGGCGCGTATTAGTTTGCGATCAGCAAGAGAGCTGCCGTCTGACATCTGCCCTTGCCACAGAGGCGGACAGATGGATGCTGGATTGCAGATTCTGAAGCAAAACATCTTGTCTCTTGTCTGTTTGTGTCTGTGTCTGTGTGGACGCGTGTTGTGTGCTCGCGTGTTTGTGTGTTTGTGTGAATCTTCGTGTGTGTGTGTGTGTGTGTGTGTGTGTGTGTGTGTGTGTGTGTGTGTGTGTGTGTGTGTGTGTGTGTGTGTGTGTGTGTAATTTGTCCCAGACACACTGTCTCTTCTCTCTGCAGTCAGCGCTCATTAGTTTCCCAGGATTCACAGTGCCCGCAGCGGCGGTGAATTTAATAAACTGAGACGTTCTATAGTTTTACGTAACCAACCTCGCCCTCCCCATCTCCAGGCTAAGACAGACAACTCCAACCTTTAGTCCGGGTGCTTCTTCTCTCTTTGTGATGGCAACCATGTGTTACAGGTTCGTGTTAGTCACGGTTGTCTCTTCACTTACTCTCATACACACACACACACACACACACACACACACACACAGATACACTCACCTCTGCAAATACACACACAAATACACAAGTACACACACACACCCACCCCTACACACACATGCAGACTCACTCCTGCAAATACACACACACACACAAATACACACAGGCTCACCTCTGCAAATACACACACACACACACACGCTCACCTATACAAATACATACACACACACACACACACACACAAACACACACACTGTCTGCCTCCATATACACACCTCCCTCATCTTAACTTTTCCTTCACCCATGTGCTTTTGAATGAATGGGATTCAGCTTTTGGAAGCCCCTTGTGAAATATCTAAAACAGCAAGCTAGAAGCCCTCTGTCTAACGCGCAGAAAGGAAGCCAGGAGAGATGGATGGCTGGTTTTGTGCTGAGCCATGCTGAGTCATGCTCTGCCATTTGCTGCTCCTAAATTGTGACTGGAGGGAGCGCGGTTCACTTTTGCTGCCATAAACCTGACTCCAGGAAAAGCACAGCAGCGGTGCAGGCAGCTAGTAAACAGACACCTTCCACATCACTATCTGCTCTTGCATCTTTGCTTATATGCCCTTTTTCTTTGGACATTTCTTCCACCCAGATAATTCCTCCTCTCTTTGTCTCTCTTCTCTCCCTCTTTCTCTCTTACATGTAGTTCATCCCCTATATCTCTCTGTCTCCCTTTTTTCATCTACCCTCCCTTCTCCTTCCATCCTGATCTTTCCCCCCTCCATCTATACCCTTTAAACTCAGCTCAGCTCTCTCTCTCGCTCACACTCTCTCTTTCTCTCTCTCTCTCTCTTTCTCTCTCTTTTCTGTCCTCCTCCCTCTGTCCTTTATTCAATGCAGCACAATCACAGTATAGTGAGGTTTTCTTCCCCCCCACAGAAAACGGTCCGTTTTGTATCCCTTTAGAGAACAAACTGACATTATGTCCAGTCACACAGTGTCACACACACACATGGGGACAGAAGAATTGACACGCAGAGGAGAAAAGAGTCCTTGCCCCTCAGACGACCTCTGTCTCGTGCTGATAATGTTACCCAATGGTGCACAGGGATGTTTTGACTGGGCTGAGTCAATGTTCATGTTTTGTGTGTCTATCGTGGAGCCTCACTGATTTCCACCAAAACCAGCTGATAACTGTGCACAGACTTTACTCTTGAGTCCCAGTTCGGTTTCTAGCACACGACAGCCGCCTGAAACAACACACCTATCTCCGTTCCCTGGGAATCCATACCTGACAAAACAGTTGTGAGTGAGATCACTAGGGGCACATTATTCTCAACAAGGAGAGGGAGGGAGGGAGGGAGGGAG
>NC_137922.1:33678307-33750807 GCF_963457725.1 Sprattus sprattus | reverse complement strand
GTTACTTGTGTCGTGTTTATGGTATCTCTCCCTCAGTTCTGTAGAGGTCACCTGGGGTCATAGGTGCTGGCTTCATATCTCAGCACACTTACACTCAAACCTTTCTAGGACACTTTAATGAGAAAGATAACCCGTCTGCTGTTCTGTCATCTGGATTCTGTCAGTTAAGCTCTGCATTAGAAAGTTTTATTTACTGAAATCCCACAACTTTAGCTACTAAAGTCCCTTGAACCTCAGCTGACCCTCTTGCATCTTAGCATTAGCAGCTAACTCAGCTGAATCTCTTAGCATTAGCAGCTAACTCCCCAGCAGGATGTAGGATAGAGGTATCTTTCCACCAGTGACATGCTCACTCCGACAGGTACGACGGGCAAAGCCTCCTCCCCGCCCCCGCCGGCGCTCCAGGACCAGCGGCCGCCCGGCGAGCGCTTGGAGGCCGTGCTGTTCCAGCTGCGGCAGGTGACACGTCAGAGGGATGAGCTTCGTAAGCGCCTGGCCCTCGCCTCACCCGGTACCACCTTCGATGACTGCAGGTAGGCACCGCACCCCCAGAGATATGCTCATATCAACATGCACTCATCTGTGTCTGTGTCTGTGTCTGTGTCTGTGTCTGTGTCTGTGTCTGTGTGTTCTATGTTCTCTTAATGCTATACCGTGAGCCATTGAGAGGCGCACTGGCAAGCAGCAGTGGAAAGGTTAAAAGAGCCAGGTTGACAACAGGGTGAGACCCATTTAACCCAGGGTATCTTGGTGTGGAAGGCATAACCTGGTTGGAGTTGGCAACCAACGGATGGATGCAGTGCAGACTGGTTGTTCGATGTGCATTTGTTTACAGTTGAAGTCTTGGAGAGATACAGTCCATCATAAATCACTGGCAGTTATGACCACATATTTAAATATATAGGGCCATATTTACGAAGGTACAAAATCTTTCCTTTGCCATCTAGTCACAGATGGCTAACATTTCTTGGATAATCACCCTTCGTAAATTGGGCCTTTTTATTACCAGTAGTCATGCCTGGTCATCATGCAATTAGCAAAGTTAGATGCATCTAAGAGAAAAACACCCTTGGTAAATATTGCCTGTGGCATATTTTGACATTTATTTATTTGCCATTATTATTGGGCATATATTTCAGGAGTTTAGCCAGCTGCACCTTGATTGGTTGCTTCATGAAACATTGACACTGCACTGAAGTCATGGAGTGTCACATTGATGCTTCCCCATATCAAGAATATAGAACTAAACAAATAAGGAACAGGATCAGAATGGACATTAGCTGGGCTTCCATCCAACTAATTTGCATGTTTTATGAGCATTTCAGCTAAACAAAATAGGAATCAGCACACGTCTCCATCAGATATGTCATGCACATTCAAAATGAACACTCCTAATCAAGGGAGGAGTTGTGAACAGCTGTGGGAGGTTGTCAGGGAAACAAATGGAAACACCTGATAAAAGTGCAACAAATGCAAATGTATTAGAATTCATTTTTTTCTGTCAACCTTAGTGGAATTTTACCTGATGTGAATAGTGTGTTAATCCGACCCCCTATAGCAAATCAAATTGAATTCTCATTAAAACATTTTATGCAAATTTCAAGCGTTTCCAGTCAGGATTTCCTATTCGAATAGTCAAAATGCACTTTAAAAAGTTGGATGGAAACCCAGGTACTGAAAGATTTGACTCCATAGTTTGATTAAATGAAAAGCAAAGCATGTACATACTCATTGAAGGCCGACGGCCACTGGCAGAGACGTTTGGCCGAGCATCATGGAATGCACCCTAATGTCCTGAAACTCCAAACTCCAGTGTTATTGTCAAAACGGCAAAGCATATAGCAGTATAAAGCATAACAATGACAGAAACACAGCGGTTCAATGCAATTTTAATTTATAATGGCTAGGTATATGTTTATATGCCATTAAGTCATAATTTGTATAAGTTAACTACTTGCTACATACGCTGGGTACCATTAGTGCGTTTTAGGGATGCAAATTATCGATTAATTCATTAATCATTAGTTGATAATCTTATCGATCGACTTTCGATTAATTGATAAGCGGCGTTTTTCACCTGAGTTTCAGTGTTTCAATAGGGCCTTTACAAATATCAGCTAAATAGTTGAGTTATTATATTACATTACATTCTGATAATTCTATTCTATTCTATTATACATTCCTCAAGTAATTATGCATTAGGAAAAGAAAGCAGAAAAGTTTTTTTTATGGTATAACAAAATACATTCTTTAATTTAAAACAAAGAAATAAATTATGGACTGGCTCAGTTCTTGCATTTGAAACAGACATAAAAAAAAAAGAATAGAAGAAATTAAATAGAGAGCCAAACAGAATATTATTGAGCCTATAGATTATGAAGAAACTGCATCTAGGCTATTACAAGCTAAATAGCCGACACAACTCTCTGAAGTTTAACTCGCGCTCACGGTAGTGAGGGATAGAGTAGTTACATTCTTAATGGCAAGCCATCAGGCAAAGGTAAGCTAGCCCGCTAACGAGCTAGGTATATAATATCATTAAGCCTGAGTGAGCTAGTCCGCTATCAAGCTAAATAGCCAACTCAACTCTTACTTACTTACTCTCATGAGCCAAACTCGCGGGCACACGTTAGCACGGGAGTAGACAGAGATATTCATAGCAAGGTGAGCTAGCCCGCTAACGAGCTAGGTAGCTAACTCTATGAAGTCTCAGTGAGCTAGCCCGCTAACGAACTAATAGCTAACCTCGCGGCAGTAAGCGAGAGAAGGTATAATACAGTGTAGCTGTGATTTTAGGTTGATCAGGTGAACTGGTGGTGCCATGCAGGACAGAAGCATGCACGGTGTTCAAATGATAACTGAGTGAGCTAGTGGAACTATTGTATTTCAATACCGCATTAAACAGAGAACATTTGACTTCTTTGCCTGAATTAACAATGTTGAAGTGGTCCCACACCGCACTTCTTTTCGCTCGCTTCATTTTGTTTTCAACCGGTCTCTCGCGCTAGCGCCCTCTAGCGATTAATCGTGATTAATACATTTTGATCGAGCAACCTCTTAATCGACAATTAATCTAAAGTCGATTAATCATTTGCATCCCTAGTGCGTTTTGTTTACTAGTGGCAACGGTTGCTAAGGAAAGAACAAAAAGTCACACTTTTTAACCCATCAAACCCATTTTTTCGCACCATCAAAGTTTGATTCAGATTGTTGAAGACTTGGGTCTACTTGAAATCCAAGCCAATTCTATGGACCAGATGCTCAAGAAATAGAATCGTGTTCCACACACTGCGGCTAACGCATGTTCCACACCGCCAGTGGGCCCTGACAAGAACCAGAAGCATGTCTTGACGTGCGTCAGACGCCGCTAGTGGTGGTTGGCCTTCGCACCCAAGCATGTCAACGCACACAATCATGCATGCATGCACAGACTCCCTCATATCATCCTGCGCATACACACACTCACAAACCCTTATATATACACCCATTTGAACACATGCAAAGCACCACACACTCTCACAGATGTACTTTAACACACAGGCCTTCGCTGGGCCACGTGCACATTTGTGTATGCACATGTTTACAGACTCTTTCTCTCTCACATTCACACACACACACACTCACGTGCTCACACACTAACGTGCTCACACACTCACTCACCAAGAGGTTCTTTTTAAAGCCAAATCCTATGGGACCATCTGACAGGACATTACTTTAAATGGAAGTGGCCATCATAACCTGAGCTAGTGTTGTTGCTGTTGTTTTTCAATATTAATTATTAAGGAAAAGCTGAAAGTTTTTCAACCAATAGCTCCTGGAAGGCCCCCAGTGTGTGGAATAAATGGTTGTTAGTAAAATGGGTGAGAGTGGCTTTGTGTGAGTGTGTGTGTGTGTGTGTGTGTGTGTGTGTGTGTGTGTGTGTGTGTGTGTGTGTGTGTCAGTGCTCATGTATTTTGCAGGGTCTGTCCTCTCTGGTAGCGTGTCTGGTGCACCACTCAGACAGTGAGTGTGTGGGAGGCCCCCAGGGATTTGTGTGTGTCCTGTGGTCACTCAGGTGCTAGAAATCAGGGTACTACCCATATTGTCCTCATGCCTCCCATAACGCCAATGGGTGAGCCAAAGGTTTGAATGCAAAAGCTCTGTCTGTGACATAAATGTGATAAATGTTGCTATAATAATGTGTATTTACTGAATGATAAAGTGAAACTATTTGTGTCCTAGTGACTGGACAGATGCAGCATGTACCTTTGAGAGCTCAGTTGTTGCCTGGAGTCTTTTTCTGTCTCTCCTTCTACCTATCTCTTTTTTTCCTAACCCTTTCATCTCTCTCTCTCTCTTTCTTTCTCTCTATCTCTTCTATTTGTGTCTCTTTTTCCAAATCTGTCTCTCATGACTCATCCGCTCTCCTCCTCTCCCCGTCCCTCCGTCTCCTCAGGCCGAGCGTGAAGCCAGGCCACGACTATGAGCGCCTGAAGCTGCAGTGCACCAAGGCCATGGGCGACCTGCAGTCGCTGCAGAACCAGCACACCAAGACCCTGCAGCGCTGCGAGGAGGCCGTCAAGGAGGCCGACTTCTACCAGTGAGCTCCGCTCTTCCTCCCCTCAGTCTCCGTCAGCCTCTTCTTCTTCATTCTGTCTTCATCTTCATTCATGGGTTAAGCACCATTCCCTTACTTCTCCGCTCTTCCCCCGCCTCCGGTCCTCTCCTTAGTCTCTCCGTCAGCATCTTCATCTTCATCTTCATTCATGGGTTCAGCACCATTCCCTTACTTGCTCCTCTTCTTCTTTGCCTCCCTTAATTTCCATCATCATCATCTTCATCAGCTTCCTTTCTGTCTTTGTCTTCATCCCTGCACCTTGTTATGTTCCTCTCTCATGTCTGTAGAACGGTATAGCAGTCAAGTATGTCGCTAATACCATGAGGGTCATGGGTTCAACATCCTGACTACCCACATACTGATCGTGTTGGACATGGTCCGTCACTTTGGATAAAGGCTTCTGTAAAATGGAATGCCAGTTCTTCATGTTCCTCTTCCTTCTCTTCCCCACATAGTCTGATGGCATCAAATCCATCCCTTGCTCTGCTACCTTTACCTTGTCTCCTCCACCTCACCTCACCTTACCCAGACGCACAGAAAGCCATCAGAATGAAATTGTGCCTAATCAAATATGATCAATAGATTGAAGTAGATTGATTAGGGAGAGGCTTTGTATCACTGTCTGTCTGGAACACACACTCGCACACTTTCCCTCACACACACACACACACACACACACACACCACCTTCCTTCCCCCAGCTGTACACTTACAACTGAAAGCAGCAGAGTTAAGCCCCACTAAATCCTCAAATGGACCTGCTCTGCAATCTGAGCAACCAAATAAACACGCTCATTTACCTGTGATGAGTGTAAAAACAAAAATTAAACGAAAGACGAGCACCACTTCCTCTCATCTCTAAAGGAGTTGGAGAGACGAGCCATCTGTTTAGGTGATCTATGGGCTCTCGCTGAAGAGCTGCTGTGATGCACGCATGATGATGATCTTGATTATCCTGATGAAAGGCAGTGCTGCCGTTGATGATTACCAAGAGGACTTGCAGCTTTGTCATAAGCGGCAGTCTCTGCCTATCTAGCTATCCCAGGCGCATCAGTGCTTGAGTTGGTGCCGTAAACTCACCTCCTGTGTTAAAGTGGTCCAAACACGGCAGTCGTATCACAGACCAGTAGAAGAAACCTGTGTTTGATACTCAAATCAAGAAAGAATGTATGGAGGACCGAAAAAGCAACCTTGAGACGTGTCAATCACCTGTCACCCGCTAAACCAAGCGGAGGTGTTCTGGCTTTTCGACCATTGCCAGTTGATTACAACTCCTGTTAGCATGGTCTTGATCCTCATTCAAGATTTAAGAACTTTGTCTTTTTGTGAGGCAGAGGCTCGTTTAAACACTGGTCACCCAGCGAATTAGCCAAGCCAACTTGGCCCTCGTCTGACTGTGAGTCAACTCTAAGCATGGGTGTCACTTTGTGGCAAAAAGTACTAGAGACAAGTCACAAGCCATTAGGTTATACTGTATATCAGGCCCCTCTAGCAAAAAAACGTGATTGATGAAATGTGATTGGGGAATTGAAGTTGTTCCTGTCCCAGGTTTAAACTATGGGAATGAGCTCACTCTGCCATCCTCCAAAAAGACATACAAGTGGCCACTACGAAACACACTTGGGAGTGGAATCGAGTGGCCATGTTTGTAGTGTTTGAGTTTAATCATCATCTTGACCCACACCTCTGAAAGAATGTTCCTCAAGGTCCCTTAATCCTGGAACAAAATCGCCCCTGAGCTGGCACGTCCTCCTCTGTGGCCCTGTAACAGTGACAATTCTCTTTTTTTGTATCGCAAATAACGACATCAAAGGATGCAATCACTGTTTATTGCTGCTTGGGTTTAGTCACATAAGACCTTGGCCATTTGTCTAATTTCATGATGGCATACCGTCTCCATTGCAGAGACAACCCAACAGCTGGCTGCTATGCCAACTGGCAGATGAGGGATTATGGGATGGCGTTTAAGCCCCTTCCTTCAGGCTGCTCTGTGCATCTGTGCCGCCAGAGAGAGAGAGAGAGAGAGAGAGAGAGAAACCAATATAAGCAGTTTATGTTATGCTAAAGCCTGGCAACACATTGCTCTGTTTGTTCATCATCTGTAGAGTGGTTTATCCGTCTCTCTCTCTCTCCCTCTCTCCATCTATTCCTCTCCCTCACTAAATACCACCTGATATAAGCCACTCAGGTCAGGGGTAAGCCTTGTTTAAAAAAGAGTGTAATATCAGAGAAAATGGTCGTTTCAGGACCCCATGAGCATCCTGGGTTGGATTTGCCACATAAGAACAAGCAGTACTCTCATGCAGTGAGCTTTCATTACTGTAGATGGGCTAAAAGGCAGGTCATGATCTGTGCACAGTGTGTGTGGTGCACGTGCCGGTGTTACCTGAGCGTGCCTTTGTGCTTAATAACTACATCTGCTCCGGCTTATGTTGAAGTTCTAGCTGTGCTGCAGGACTCTGTTACATAAGCAAATGCTTGCATGAAAAGTACATACACACGCACGCACGCACGCAAACACGCACAGTATGACACACACACAGACGCATACCTGAGTGAAGTCAGGTGGAGTAACTGTCTCTCACACCTTACACACACATGTAACATACACATGTAAGACACAAACACACACACACACACACACACACACACACACACACACACACACACACACGTGTACGCCCTCCAGTGACTAAGCGTGAGCTGAACTAATACAGTGTGTTGTTTCCCCCCCAACCCCCACACACCTTTAGTACGCTCCACAGCCGTGCCCTGGGGGAGCAGGGGCAGATGAAGGAGGAGGCGGAGAGCCTGCGCAGGGACTACAGCCAGCTGCTGCGCGAACACCAGCACCTGCAGCAGGCATGCGACGAGCTGCGCAGGCTGCGTCTGGACGACCAGAGGGAGGTCGCCGACCTCCGGATGCTCCATCAGCAGGTGAAGAAGGACCACATCAGGATTTAAACACAGACAGACAGACACAGACAGACAGACAGACAGACACAGACAGACAGACAGACACAGACAGACAGACAGACAGACACAGACAGACAGACAGACAGACAGACACAGACAGACAGACACAGACAGACAGACACAGACAGACAGACACAGACAGACACAGACAGACAGACAGACAGACAGACAGACACAGACAGACAGACACAGACAGACAGACACAGACAGACAGACACAGACAGACAGACACAGACACAGACAGACACAGACAGACAGACACAGACAGACAGACAGACACAGACAGACAGACACAGACAGACACACACACACACACAGATGTGCATATGACAATATTATATTACAGTAGATTGTTGATCACATTTATGTGTTGAACATACCGCACTCTGGAATATAAAGCAGTGTACTAGAACAATACCCATAATTCATGTTTAATACAGAGAGCTACTCTCTAAAAACATTTGACTGACTTCTAGACAAAGCTTTCCATGTGTTACCTTAATCTCAGCCCAGGCTGTCTGTTTCTTAAAAGCCTATTGCCATTGTCCAGCGACCATAAGAAGACTACTGCAGTCTGTGTTACTCTGTCTTTCTTTAGGGAGGGATTTTAACCCCAACCCTAACCCTAATCTTAACCCTACCCGAACCCTAAAATTATCCACAGAAAAGGGGACTAATTTGACATTTTAACAGCTCGCCTATGGTGAATAGGAAGGCTGCTGAAAATAACACCCTTGGCTAAGAAAAATGAAGGACAGTCATTATTCCCCTTCCACCAATACCAGCATTAGTCTGTGCTTTTTCGTGAGGCCTTTTAGACGCGCTAATGAAAGACTTCCCATAGCCCTAGTGCTCATGGGGAATGCAGGCCAAGACCCGGGCTTTGGCTTCTCAGCCCCCTGCTAATGAGGTCACATCATTCTCCAAACAAACTAACGGTAATAATAAACCCGCGCAGTCAGGCGCTGTCAGGATTTAGCGGGGGCCTTGAAATTAGCCCCGGCCGCATCGCATCTTTCTAATTAGCCTGATGATGAGAAATGCCCTACATGGGTTTATTTTTGTTTGTTTGTTTATTTATAGGTTTTTGTGTGCTAGTTACACTGCGATGCTTCCTGCTGATTTTGTGCACATATTAATGGCAAGGCCTCCCCACAGTGACCCTACCCCTACCCCTACCCCTCTGCCTCTGGAACTTCCTGTGTTGTCTGACTTCATCCTTTGACCTTTTTCTAACCTTTACCACTCTGTCACTAGACCAGGGTAATATTTGGGGCTCATTAAAATTATATTCTTGTCGTGAGTGAGAGAGAGGAGCGTGTGTGTGTGTGTGTGTGTGTGTGTGTGTGTGTGTGTGTGTGTGTGTGTGTGTGTGTGTGTGTGTGTGTGTGTGTGTGTGTGTGTGTGTGTGTGTGTGTGTGTGTGTGTGTGTGTGTGTGTGTGTGTGTGTGTGTTTCAGAGGGGGGCTGTTGGAGGAGGGAGGAAAAAGAGGGGGAGATAAAGGGAGGAGAAGGAGGGATGGAGACAGGAGTCACTAGCAGTGTTGAGGAGTCAGGATGTTAAGGGGGAAATCCATGTGCACATCTCTGCTATGCAGCATGCTCCTGAGAGAAAAGTTGCCCCATCCCTTAACTGTGATGCTACAAATGCCAACAGCGTGCCCCAGAACCCAGGCCTGTTCCTCCACAGAACCCCCTACATTTCAATCTCAACTGGGCCGTTTCCTTCTTTTGGTCCTTTCTAAATAATAGCATTTATTCATGGCTGATTGGCATAATGCGTCGATACTTAAAAGCCTGCATGACTACACTGCTTGAGTAACCCCAAACGATACGCAAATAAATTGCTCATTTAGCCTAAAAGCCAACTTGAGCATGTGCCATCTGCCTCGTCTCTCGTACGAGTTCTGCTGTTTAATTTGGGCAGAGGCTGTCACTTCACCCGGGCTTGTCACTGAAAGAGGAGTCTCTCAATTTCACAAACTGTTTGCCTCGTGGGCTTTGATCTCTCGGGCACGGAAGCAGTGTAGTGTGGCGTTTGATCTCCCCTAAAACAGGAAACAAAGAAACGCATTTGAATTTAAATCTGTGGCCGAGGCCACTTTAAATACAGAGCTATGGGGCCCCTGTCATGCCATCTGAATGCCCGGTGCATTTGATGCGTCAGAAGACATTCATGAGAAATTGACATTTAAGCTCAACAAAAACAAGGTTGTGTTTGGACAGTGGGCAGCAGTGTGGTTACTTAAGGTCAGAAAAAATGCGTCGCCTGAACTCTGCCACCTGCAGTCGTAGAGGCGTAACTGCATCCTCATCAGCTGAATGTTATCTGATGAGCAGAAACCTCTGATTGAAGCCAAACACAGATGTCGGGACAATGCCTAACCCGAGATTTATTCAGATGGCCGTCGGTGCTGAAAAGGGCTGGCTTGGGTCTTAAGTGAAACTTAAGTATGAGTTTCTAATCTGCCATGGATGATGTAGATCAGGACCAGTTCTGTCCCTATTCAGATCCAGTCTGTGCACCATCATTGTCTCTTATAATCTCTTGGTGGATTTTGATCAGAATGTTGATTAGATCGCTCCAGCTTTAGTTTGGTTCACTTACTGTTGTAAGGGGCGACAGTGGTCCAGGAGGTAGAGAAGTCGTTTAGTAATCAGAAGGTTGCTAGTTTGATTCCCTGTCGAAGTGTCCTTGAGCAAGACACTGAACCCCTAATTGCTCCTGATGTGCAGTGTGCCATCAGTGTAAAATGTGTATACATCCTTGTAGATCTTTGCATAAAAGCGTCTGCTAAATGACGAAATGAAATGAAATGTAACTTTTGGTGCCGCAGGTGATCCGAGAGAACGGCTCGTCGGACATTCTGAACAAACTCTACGACACGGCGATGGACAAGCTGGAGACGGCCCGCAAAGAGTACGAGGCCCTGCGCAAGCGCTACAACGAGAAGACGGCCAATCACAACGCGGACCTGAGCCGGCTGGAGCAGGCGGAGGAGGAGAAGAGGCACCTCCAGAAGCAGGTGGACATGCTGCTCAAGCACCGGGACTCGGCCGTGCACTACCAGCAGCAGTGCTCCGCCAGCATGAGGAGGTACCGCCAATACACCACTGTTCTAGTCGCATTTCTAGAATATTCTAAAGAGCACCTACATCACGCTCACTACTCTACGATACACTACGCTAGTCTCACTAGTGGTGGGCCTCGGGAATGAAGACGAGTACCACAGGCATAAATACACAACTGCACTAATTGTGATACTAAAAATGTTATTTGTAATCTTGGTCGCAGTCCAGAATATTATCCCAGAAAAATATGCTGCACTGCTAAACACTGAAGTGCTGCACACTATCGTGTACTCAACATTTCATACTCAAAACCTCTTAGCAAAATCCATAACTCTTCCTTTACTATTAAACACCAGCACACCCCATAGTACACTTACTATGATGTCCCATGACCGCGAAATGACATGATACCGAGACATGGCATGCATGAGTCTACACTCTGTTTTTGGCCCACTTTACGCTCCTTACTCCACTAAATAATTGATTAGGCATGCTGTTCCTCTCACATTAGCATATGTACCAGATTTACGTGAGGCCAATGCAAGTTTTAGGGTTATTATTAGGGTAACAAGGAATATTATTTACTGAAGTCAGAAAATAATGCATTGTAATAGGGGCACTGAATCTATAGAGGGAACCACTTTTTCCTCCCCTTGAGTAATTAGTATACCCCCTAGCTGCCTCCCTAGTGTACTTAGGATACCCCCTAACTGCCTCCGTAGTGTACTTGGTATACCCCCTAACTGCCTCCCTAGTGTACTTAGTATACCCCCTAACTGCCTCCCTAGTATACTTAGTATACCCCCTACCAGCCTACCTAGTGTACTTAGTAAACCCCCTAACAGCCTACCTAGTGTACTTAGGATACCCCCTAACTGCCTCCCTAGTGTACTTGGTATACCCCCTAACTGCCTCCCTAGTGTATTTAGTATACCCCCTAACTGCCTCCCTAGTATACTTAGTATACCCCCTAACAGCCTACCTAGTGTACTTAGTAAACCCCCTAACTGCCTCCCCCACCTCCTCCCTAGGCTGGACGTGTTGCAGCAGGAGCTTGCGGTGACGGTGTCGCATGGAGCGGAGCTGCAGCGGGAGCTGGAGCGGGTGCAGTCGGAGGCCACGCGCTCGCGCACGCTGCAGCTGAAGGCGGGCCAGGAGGCGGAGAAGCTGCGCGAGGAGCGTGACGCCGTGCTCAGCGAGTACCGGCTGGTGATGAGCGAGCGCGACCAGGTCATCAAGGAGGTGGACAAGCTGCAGACGGGCCTGGAGACGGCGGAGGCCAAGCTCAAGAACACCTCCAGTCAGCGCAGGGTGGCCAGTGAGGAGCTGGAGGCCCTCAGGCAGGTCAGGACACGCAGACCTAACTCCCCCTCTATTCCTCCTCCTCTCACTGAGCACCGTGTTGGTTCTAATGACTGTAAACTATTATTGCACAGCCAGGCAGATATTATAAAACACGAACGGTATACAACAGAGAAGAGTACCCTCCACTTAAATGTCAAATGATTCCAAAGTCAACCACCCTATAGTAATTGCACTACTTCTAAGTTGAACAGGGTATTTGCTCTGTGTAAAATTAAACTCAGCTTAGATGTACTATATGAAAAATGCAGGCCCGGCAGAAGAAACTCAATGCAACAAAAGTCAGTACACCTTTCATTACTGAGATTCTAATTATTATTATAATAATAATTATTTAATTATTTTTCAATACTTCATATGTCCACCTTTTAATGTTTGATGACAGACTCAGTCCTCCACAGCATAGAGGAAACCAGTGTTGCACATATTTCCAGAGAGTCAGACTTTTCCAGCTGCTCTTAGCTTGAGGGCTTGTGTTGCTTTACCTTCCTCTTCAAAATAGCCCAAAGGTGTTCTGTTGGATTCAAGTCAGGCCACATACTTGCCCAGGTCATATTTTTCACTTTTTTCTTCTTTAGAAACTCCTGCATCATTTTGGCAGTGTGCTTTGGATCGTTAGCATGCTGGAATATTCCTCCTCTGCCAAGCTTCTAGAGACATCTTGTCAGCCAATATTTTGGTATAAGTGCACAAGGGTGTACTCACTTCCGTTGTATACTGTATAGCACATTCATTGTAAGATGCAGGGACAACCATGTAGAAATGTTACAATGTATGTTTGGACGGACATGTAGAAATGTTACAATGTATGTCTGGATGGACTTGTAGAAATGTTGTCTGAATGTGGGTGGGAACAATCAGTGTGTGTTTTGCGCATTTGGAACTTTTCAAACCAGTCCTCCTGAAGGTGGATGTCAAACTTACTGCAGATTCAAACGGTGAGTGGCGCGTTTATTGAGGAGGACAGAACAGCCTTGTCTGTGTTTGTGTCTTTGCAGCGACTCAATAGCAAAATGAAGTGAACTTGTTTTTAGACATCATGAAGTCACCTTTGACCCTGTGAAACTAGTTCTAAACAGGTCGGAGGTTACTTCCAGGAAGCTCCTGTGTCACTCGGGGACTAGAGGTTGGGGCTCGTTAAGTGATTAAGCTATGCCATGGGGATTGGCTCCATCCCTGAATTATTCAGTCTATTAAGTAAAAGTCTTCTCTTCACGTACAGGTTGTATAAGGTTTGGCCTGGGGAGAGTTGTTGTGCTCTGAACCCTGTCACCATACCGCCCATGAATCACCATGATGTGAAGGGTTCACTGTAAGAAAGTGGCTTTTTGGCAACTCTTTTATGATGATGTGGAATGATATCAAATAAACAACACAGATGTACTGAAGGTGGTCAGGGTTCCCTAAGGACACATAAGGAGTTGACCCTGGTAGCATTGTATTTGCCCTGCCTGAAGGGCTTTGTGCAGTAGGCCCAGACCTGTTTAACTGCACAGACACTCTGAAAGGAGAGTGAGGTGTCTGTGAGACACACTCTGTGAGAGTGTCTGTGCAGTGAGAGTGGGGGACCTTCAGGCATCTGAACAACAATAAACACTCCAGAGCTCAACTTCACAGTTTAAAAGAACGTAGCAAATATTTCCTGTGCTACCTCTGCGTAAATAATTGAGAAAAAAAACAAAAAAAAAGCCCATAAATAATAAGTGTTAAGTGAGTGTTTGGAAAGCCTTTTTGCGCAGGCAGTGAGAAGCCCTTTTTCCACCCCTCATCTACTTGTAGGGAGTGTCAGCGTAAGTCAGCCACGAGGCTGAGGAGAAGCGCTAGCTCACACCAAGCCTGCGTGTTAGCGCTTCCTACGTGTCAGCGTTCCTATGCTGGGCCGTGTTGGGTGTTCACTCCCTGTGATCAGTACTAACAGCCCCGTTCCCCTGTGCTCCAGCTACACGCATGAGTGCACTTGATGAATGACACACAAGGGTTAATGAGTAGACTGGGGCTTTGGGGACCAGAAAGCAAGCCTTGTGTTGGCAGAAGTTTCGTGGCAATGTTGTTGTGCAGTTCCATTTTTGAGTTTGAGAGTTTGAAAAGTTGCAAAAGAAATGAGGGGGGAGAGAGCTAGAGCATAGTTCCCTGAGACTAGCCCTGCCTTAGGTTAAATGTGGTCTAACGAAAGCAAACACGCACCATCCAAATCCTGTGAGTCACCAGGTTCACGGAACAACCCATTCTGCCATTGTCATCCCTGTCATGACCAGAATATCCCTTTCCCCCTCTGTGTTTTGGGTTACTGTGTTACTCTAGTCATGACTTGGATGTGTCCAGTTCCTGTGGTTTGTGAACTGACCAGCTGATTCTGGATCAGTGCTTTGTTTTTGAGCCAGACTGAAACACACCTCTGGCTGGTGTGGGTGGGTGTGTGTGTGTGTGTGTGTGTGTGTGTGTGTGTGTGTGTGTGGTCCTGGACACTTTGGTTCTGATGTGTGTGTGGCTCTGGACACTTAATGGTTCTGGTGTGTGTGTGTGTGACTCTGGACACTTGATAGTTCTAATGTGTGTGTGGTTCTGTGGCTTCCCCTGCCCTCAGGAGCTGGGGTCGGCGCTGGTGGAGAGGGATCGGGCGCTGTGCGAGCGGAACGACGTGCTGGAGAAGTACTGCTTCGAGGTGAAGGACAAGGCAGAGGCCCAGAAGGAGCTGAGTCAGGCCTGCCGCGACATGGAGGCCGTGAAGGAGGAGCGCGACGTGGCCCGCAAGGAGCGCACCGAGGCCATCATCCAGAGGGACCAGCTGCTCCGAGAGTACTACCAGGCCCGACAGGTTCGCCATTGCTCTGTCTACCGTCTCTCTCTCTACCCTCTCTCTCTCTCTTTCCCCTGCTCCTTTCTCCACCTCTCTCTCTCTCTCTCTCTCTCTCTCCCTTGCTCCTTTCTCTCCTTCTATATCGCTCTCTCTCTCTCTCTCCCTTCCTGCTTTCTCTCCTTCTCTACCCCCCCTCTCTCTGCAGGGTTTTTCCTGCATAGAGAAAATGTGGGCGCGCGCCTAAGCCGTTTTCCCGAACGCCTATGAAAAATCCCTCTGCGATAGTCTGCGATAAAAAAAAAAAAAAACTCTCATCCAATTCAGCTTAATGGTGTTTTGAGCGCTCACGTTGAATTCAAGCAGCAGCAGCAGATCCCGCCTCCTACAACCCCCTCAGCCAATCATTGAACAGAGGCTTCTCCAAGTTTGCCAGACGTTAGACACTTTAATTTGATTTTTTTTGTATAAAGCAGAGCGAGCAGTTGCCTACATTATCCTAAAAAAACAATACTTTGATAGTAGGCTTTAAGTTTTATTAAAGCAGTGTGTGCGTGAACGTATACATCCTATGTGTGATGGTAAGAATAATATTAATTAATTACAACTCGTTTGTGTTGCATCTCGAATATAATAATATTAATATTATTATTGATAAACCGGTGCGGTTGAAAACTCTCGTTCCACTGCGAGGGCCAGCCCAACGTGCACGAGTACACATGTACAAATGCACATTAAATTTCCACTCAAAATACTGTCAAAAGTTTGATTATTGATTTCCAACGCAGCCTCCATTGGTGAAAATAATGGTATGTAGGTTTGTATAATAAACATGAATAGTAATAATAGATAAACTTGACTTTCATAATTCGTGTGTTCCATTTCTGACCACTGGTTAGTTCTAGATTCTATTGATATAGATTTCAGTAGTTTGCATATATACGAGGTAAACCTTGATAATCTTTGAACCATACATGATAGCACCATGGGGCTTGGACTATTGTCAATATATTAGCCTATCTATTTTAATTTAAAGTGGAAGCAAAATGATAACCTCAAGCATAGCCTCCATTATTTATGAAATGTAAAAAAAAAAAAAAAAAAACATTGATTTCTGCTGATAGGTAACACAGACTGTGCGCGCATAGCGCGCAATTTTTTTTATTGGGAGCACCGAAGAGCCATTTTGACCCAGGAAAAACCCTGCTCTGTTTCCCTTGTTCTTTTCTCTCCTTCTCTTCTTCTCGCTCTTTCCCTTGCCCCTTGCTCTCCTTCTCTTTCTCTCTCTTTCTCACATTAACTCTTTCTCTCTTTACTTACTGTCAGTTTGACTCTCACTCACCCGCCAACTCTGTCTTTCTCTCCCCACCCACTCTGTGTGTGTGTGTGTGTGTGTGTGTGTGTGTGTGTGTGTCTCTCACTCTCTGTCTCCATCTCTCTCTCTCTCTCTCTCTCTCTCTCTCTCTCTCTCTCTCTCTCTCTCTCCATCTCTCTCTCTCTCTCTCTCTCTCTCTTTCACACACACATATCTGTCTCCCTTTTTTTCTCCATCTCTCTCTCTCTCCCCTCCCTGTGTCTCCTCATCATCGTCTTTCAGCAGTGTCTTTAGCAGTCCCTCTCACGCTGCCACCTCCTCCTTCCCCCCCTCATTCCTCTCCCTCTTTACAGCTTCCAGATCTTTCTCACACTCTCCACGATACCATCTCTCTACCTGTTATCCCTCTCACCTTCTCTCCTCTCGTCTCGTCTGTTCTGCAAATATACCAAGAAGGTGGTGCAGCGACACAACTCAAAAAACAGTCACCGCACTTAACCACATCCATTCACATGACACCACTGTACTTGTACTTTCCCTGTATGGGAACCTCTGCGCTCTACAACCCCCCGGGTGCTGTTTGATTTGCCCCCCCCCCCCTCCCCGACATCCTCCACCTTCCTGCCGTGTTTGCAAAGAGCCAGTGCAAATGTTTACGGGCCGGGCCCTGACACAAACACAGAGGCCGTCTGAGCAGGGCCAGAGTGAGCGCGGTGCGTTTCTCCAGGAAGCCTAATTCCACTGTCCAAACAGGGGGGAGGACTCTGGCCAGGGGGAACTATTTGCACGGTTTTCACACGAGCTGCTCCGCTGTGCAGCGCTCAGGTCTGTGGGAGCGGCACACAATGAGAGGAAGACGGCTCATCTTTCCTTTCCTCTCTTCTCCACTCCTCCTTCCAGACCTCACCCCTCAACCCACCTCCCCCCTCCTGAGATCAGTGTTGCCAGCGCCATTTTCCCACCGCTGCAGACACTAACACGCAGGCACAGATCCACAAAGTCATTGGTGCCAACACACACACACACACACACACACACACACACACACTAGATACACACACACACACAAACATAACACACAACTGAAGAGCCACAAAAGACATACAGACACACATCACTGCAGTGCTCACAGCTAGACTCTCATCTTCAACTATCACCAGACACGCACCACCCATCATGCACGCACACACATACACACACACATACACACACACATACACACACACACACACATACACACACACACACACACACACACACACACACACACACACACACACAACCTTACACTCATCAGCACACACACACACACACACACACAATGACACTGAATGACACCAGTGCCAGTAATCCGTCAGCCCCGTAAGCCCAGCTCCAGGCAGGGGGTCACATCTGCCTCTGCCCCCCCACCACCACCACCCCCCCACCCCTCTCTCATATCCGGATCAGCCCAGCAGCAGCAGACAATCACACTGGCTACATAGACAGACAGTGATCTAAAAACGCTGTGCCTGCCTGGTCCATTACAGTAATAACATTCACAGTCACTCATTCATCATAGAGCATTCACTCACCATCATCATGCAAGTCTAATCTGCTCTTCAGACATTGCCTTTTGTTATTTGTCAGTTTGCGTGAGGTGATCATGCAGAAAGCATATGAGCAAACGCGAATAATCTGAGTAAAAGTACAGTAATACTATTATGTCATTCGTTTTGGCAGTAGGCCTATCATTTAAAGCACTAACATAAAGTTTATGGGTATCTACCGGTGACACAGATTACCAAGAACAGGACATGCTTGTTATGTTTTGTTGACATAAAATGTGTTTTGTCTGTCTGTGTGTGTGTGTGTGTGTGTGTGTGTCTGTCGTGTGTGCATACGTGTGTGTGTGTGCGTGTCGTGTCGTGTGTGTGTGTGTGTGCACACAGAAGCAGGATTCGGTGGCTGTGGACATGGAGCGGGCCAGCAAGGAGCTGGAGATGCTGCGTAAGCAGTGTGAGGCCATGAGCCAGGAGCTGCAGGAGGCGGCACAGGAAGCAGAGGTGGCTAAGTGCCGCCGAGACTGGGCCTTCCAGGAGAGGGACAAGATCGTGGCCGAGAGAGAGAGCATCAGGTGGCTAGGGCACCTTTCCATCCGCTGTTTATCATGCAACACATCCTTTTATCACAGAACAATTCTAGCGTACCTATGTCAGTTATCGGACAGTGTCAAACATTGTCCATTCTATTAAACAATGAAAATGCTAAGTTAAATAATGGATTGACAATCTTATCTTCAGTTTAATGACAATGCAAACGTTTGCCGATAACACACGCCGACCGATTATTAACACTGTTACGATACAGGGGCAGAATGGAAGCTTCCCCTCAACTGAGTATTCAGTTGAAACTTCAGTGTATTAATCTGGTTCGGGTCTTGAAGGGTTTAAATAGCTTTAAAGAAAACTGTGATACAACTGTAGCTGTAGCTCGAGCTTTACTGGAGAAACAGAGGTGGGCTCACTAGTTGCAATGGGGCTCTAGAAACATATGGAATGCAATGTGTGTGTTTGACCAGTACGATGCTGCCCCCTGTTTGAAGGACTTTGTGTGACAACCTGAGGAGAGAAAGGGATCGGGCCGTGAGTGACCTGGCCGACGCTCTACGCAACCTTGACGACACCAGAAAACAGAAAAACGATGCTGTGCGGGAGCTGAAAGAGCTGAAGTATGTCTGCTACACACACACACACACACACACACACACACACACACACACACACACTTTATAAATTATTATATATGCTTTATACACTCCAGCACACATGCATCCATACAGTTAGGGTTATCCTCAGGGAACTTTTGTTACTCCTTGTGTAACTCTCTTCTCAGTGAGGCCGCTAAATTATTCATCCCATTTTATATCTAACCTGGCTCCCACCCTGAAAATAACCGTAGGCTATGGCATTATGACATTTATACATTTCATGTTCCGTCTCTTCAACTTCATGTGTTGTTATTGCCATCTGGTGGCTGTGAGCTGTATGTACTCCTCAGTGGACACTTGTCATTTTCAAATCATATCTAAATTCCAGGTTCCAATTTCCATGTCTGTGGCTTATTAACCTGCTGCATAAAATGTACAGGGTATTTCAACTTTAACTATATAACTATTTCAGAGGTTTAGAATATTGATTTCACCAAAGTTACTGAGTTTTGTGTGGACTTACGAATGGCTATGGCATCCCCTCCAGAGAGAAGATGGAGGACCAGCTGGAGAAGGAGGCCAGGTTCAGGCAGCTGATGGCTCACAACTCCCACGACTCGGCCATCGACACCGACTCGCTGGAGTGGGAGACTGAGGTGGTGGAGTTTGAGAAGGACAGGGTGAGCGACCCAGAGGAGGCATTGGAGGTGGTCAGATGTTTACTTTCTTTACTGTTCTGCACTTAGAAGAGTCATAGAAACTGAGAAAAATACCATGTGATCATTCATAAGTGTGTGTGTGTGTGTGTGTGTGTGTGTGTGTGTGTGTGTGTGTCCTCACAGCCATGGTTTCTTAGGGGCTGTATGTATTGATTGGCCTTTAACCTCCCTGTGGTGTTGCAGGATGACATGGATCTGAAGGCACTGGGTTTTGATGTGGCTGAGGGGGTAAACGACCCGTATTTACCAGGAGACTGTGGGATTTTTGTGACCAAGGTGGACAAAGGAAGTGTTGCAGAAGGAAGGTTGAGGTAAGAAGTGACACTTTATCAGCGGCAGATGTGATTTTCTCATAGAGAGAATATTAATTTGAGCTCACAGTATTTATCTGTTGATCCAATAATTATGCTGCTCTTTATCGACATATCGCATGGTCAATTTTGTAATCAAAGTATCCTCCCCCTCCTGTTCTCCACAGAGTGAATGATTGGTTGTTGAAGATAAATGATGTGGATCTGGCCAATAAGGACAAGAAGCAGGTCATCAAAGCTGTGCTGAGTGGGGGTGGGGTGATCAACATGGTGGTGCGCAGGAGGAAGTCCCTGGGCGGCCGCATCCTCACCCCCATCCACTTAAACTTAGTGGGCCATAAAGGTGAGGGACCGCCGCCTGGACACGCCATTTGTTCTGCTCCAATTAATACTCTCCCCCAATACGCTAAGCAGTGGAGGTACTGACCTGCGTGACCTCACGTGTGGGTTCAAGGAATGATTTAACCAGTGGGAAACACAATTGAATTTAATTACTAGTGGAAGTGGTGCCAGCTTTCCTGGCGATGTATATCACCCCTTACAGTACACGCTCATAGCTTGCTTGACTCTGTTACTTTAGTCCTCTTGACGGGTTTGAGTGTATTGTTATTTTATTTATTTATTTATAAAAGCTATGAATTCACAAGGTTGCAATACAACTAGAGAATAGATACAGTACTCAGTAGGGATGGGTATCGTTTGGGTTTTTTCCGATACCGGTGCTAAACCGATACTTTTAAAACGATACCAGTGCCTAAACGGTGCCTGATACGATGATTGATTACATTAAAGAAAGGCTTTTTTTATTGCCAAGGCAATTCTTTTCGTCAAATTGAACAATACATTAACTGTTTAAAGTCTACTATTATTATAAATGCATACCTAACACTTGGCTTCAAACTACAGCTTCTTTCTAATTTCAAACTATGAACATTATATTAACTGTAAACAACAGTTTATATTATACTTAAAAATATATAAATAAGTACAAAAAACACCCACACTCTGTACACACTACAGCTTCAAACTTCTTGCAAAAATATGAGCCTTTATGGCAAAAATGTTTGCATTTATTTCATGAAATTTCACCATTTTCTGATTTGTTTATACCTATCTTTTCTATCTTGTTTAAAGTTAATCTTGTGACTTGAACACACTGAGTACGAGAAAATGTGCACTTCCCCTTTAAGAGACTAGGATAAGTTTTGTGTCAACTCCGTTTATTTTTCAGTCTGCAAGGTTGCTGATCTGCTGTTGACTCTTGCCTTCTATCCCCTCTTTACACACAATTGTTGTGCTGAATTTGCTGCACGTCACGATGTTTTAATCTTTTTGTGCGAAATACAGCCACACTTTTGACCGTTTACGTGTCAGTATTTTCTCTATTAAAAGGTTGATGGCTGTTTGTGCTTGTTCTGTGAAATTCTGCCTGCTGTTCACTGTCATAAGACTGTTGCTATGAAAACACCAATGAGCGTGAGCGACACAGGACAAAGTTTACATTGGGAGCTGGGGCAGCTGTAATTAAATGTGCCCCACGAAATCTGCCTGGCAACAAAATACAAAATAATTTATACAGATCATACTTACGGCACTAACGTTACTGCTAGTTAGCTATCTCTAGTTTTCTACGTAAGTTATCAAGATTTAGCTGCATAATTTGTTGCTGTTATTTATTTCAATCGGCTCAGGCACCGAAATCTGCGTGACATTTCGGGTAGGTACCGGTTGTATAGGAACCGGTGCCATATTGGAAGTGGTTTTCGGTACCCAACCCTAGATCTTTCTATTTGTAAAGAGTATGCTGCATAATATATGTTTGTATATGTATTTAAGAGGAGCCTAAGAGTGTGTGTTTGTAATCCTCTGTAAAACACAGACAGTGGTATCGGCCTGGAGAGCGGCGTCTTCGTAGCGTCCGTCGCCCCTGGCAGTCCTGCGGCCAAAGACGGCTCCCTGACCATCGGAGACCGGCTCATCGCTGTAAGCCACGCCTCCGTCTCCATCCGCCACTGTTCCGCTGGAGCACACGCACGCAAGCACGCGCACACACACACACACACACACACACACACACACACACACACACACACACACACACACACACACACACACACACACACACACACACACACACACACACACACACACACACACACACACACACACACACACACAATGCTCTCCAGGAACGTCAAAAGCTGAGCCCCCATGTCTTAGAAAGAAATATGATCGTGCCAAAAAGATAATACTTGATTATGTGGTGAAATGTTCTCCGTTTCATCTTTATGTATGAGCCCTGAGTTTATCACTACCCAAGTAGAATGAATTTAACACACACCCACACACACACACACACACACACACACACACACTCACACACACACACTTCCTCTAACTGCTTTAGCTTTCATCAAAGTTGCTCCCTCTCAGATAAGTCTGCGCTGATGTGGAAGTGATCAGATTGGAGGCGTATCATTTCCGAAGCAGTCACAGCTAATTCTGCCTCTGTGCCTGCGCTGGCTGTCTCATCAGGCTTTAATGTTCAGTATCACTCACCCACCAGGCCTCTCTCCTCCTCTCTCTCCCCCCCCTCCCTCAGATAAATGGGATCGCTCTGGATAACAGGTCGCTGAGTGAGTGTGAGTCGCTGCTGAGGGACTGTCGTGACTCGCTGAGCCTCTCGCTCCTCAAGGTGAGCACACACACTTACACAAACACACTTACATACACACACACACACACCCGCACACACACACACACACACATTAACTAGTGCACTTACTGCAAATGGCGCCTGTTGTTAATGCCAAAACATACTTAAGCACTTCAACCATGTGAAAGCACTTCAAGCTTAATGTAGTTACACACACACACACACACACACACACTGGGAGCTCAAATGCACATGCACCCACACAGTCACATGTGACGGATAAGTAATCCTGCAGCCATACTCCCTCTGCTGGGACTAGCTGAAGTGAATGTTTAAGTTGCTCTAGGCTTACGTTGTGTTTTTAATCAGCTTGGTGGTTTGTTGGGCGATGCTTATCAACTTGTTCCTGTCCCAGTTCTTCCCCCAGAGCCTGTCGGGTCAGAGTCTGTTTGATGTGGCCCGGGAGCTGGACAAGAGCCCGAGTGGGAAGCTGCACGGCGCCGAGGTTCTGGCGCGCAACTGCCGGAACCTGCGGAACAACAGCTCCACGCAGACTGACATCCACAGCCCCGAGAGCCCGGCCTCGGGGGAGCCCAGCCCACCGCCCTACCAGGACGTGTGCTTCCAGCGCCACACAGCCCCACACCACCACAAGCGGCCCCTCACCTTCCACCCAGCCTCCGTCTCCGCAGCAACTGCTGCTGCAGAGTGCGTTGCTGCGGAAACGGCCCCTGAGAAGGGCCACGCGCCCCAGAAGAGTAACGGCGGGACGTGGCCCCGGGTGCTGGCAGGGGGCCCCCCCTCTCCAGCGGACGCCGGCGTGGTGCCCCCCCTCTCCATCTTCCGTGTGACGGCCAAGCGGCGGAAGCCTATCTTCGACGCCGACATCTTCAAGCGGCCCGACACGCCAACCAAGCTGGACTACGTCTCGCTGTCAAGGTCCCGCCCCCAGAGCCCCAGAGCCGACACCCCCACCACGCCCCCGACCCCGCCCACACGCAGCGACTCATTTAAGTACAAGCACAAGCAGCAAAGCAGCTCCGCCTCAGACTCCACCATCACGACCGGCTCGCCCCCCTCCACTCCCTCCCAGTGCCCCCCCGCCCCGGGCCCCCAGTCTGACGGCCAGGGAGAACCCAGGGCCCGGGAGGACACGGGCAGAACCGGCCCCGAGGAGCAGGAGCTCAAGAGACCCAGACCCAGCTCTGCCCCCGCACCACGCCGCCAGCTCACCCCCCTCAAGATCCCCATACCTCTGCAGGTAACACACCACACACACACACACACACACACACACACACACACCTCTAAACCTCTAAGCTGTCATATATATTAGTGCTACAAGACAAGGTGAATATCAGTGAGTCTTTATTCTTTATTCAAGTGTAATTCAGGACTGCTCACACATTCTTGCCATCTGCCTGCACTGATTCTTTTTTTATTAAGTAACAATCAATATCTCTGTTTTTGCAAGCATCCTAAACATTTCAACCGATGTCACAGGATGTGTTCTGCATTGCATAATATTTTTTATTGTTTCAATGAAAACAAATGTGATTATCGAAGAACTGTTCTTTCAGTAAAAATGCTCCAAACTAGCATGAAAGGGTCTGTGACATCTTGATGATTCACGGTGGTTGTCAGTGTGTGAGTCATAGAGTGTTTGTGTGTGTTTGTGTGTGTTTGTGTGTGTCCAGGCCTACTCCAAAGACGAACGTTCTCCAGACTCCCTCGGGCCTGTAGACTTCTCCCCAACTCGACCTCACGCACACATGGGCTTCCCCCCACCTGGGTACCACGGCCCACTGCCAGGACGTGAGTCTCACTCATACACACTGGAACACACACACACAAGATATCCTAATACTATACTCAATGTACTGTATGGAACTCATTTTAAATGTGTTATACATAAATGCATGTATTTAACACCAGGGAGTGATTTAGGGTTTAATATATGTTGTGTATTTAACACCTAGAGTGATTTAGGGTTTAATGTTGTGTATTCAACACCATGGAGTGATTTAGGGGTTAATATATGTTGTGTATTTAACACCATGGAGTGATTTAGGGGTTAATATATGTTGTGTATTTAACACCATGGAGTGATTTAGGGTTTAATATATGTTGTGTATTTAACACCTAGAGTGATTTAAGGTTTAATATATGTTGTGTCTTTGTGGGTAGAGCCCTCCCCCCGTGGACTGTCCCCCTGCCCTGCCGTCACCACGGTGATGCACAACCCGGTGTACACAGCCTGGAGCCACTGGGTCAACACCAACACCAACACCACCACAAACACCAACACCTGCCCGCCTGCACCGCACTCACGCACCAGGTACGCGCTCACGGATGGAAAGTTCCAGAAGAATCATCAAAAACCCAATTGGAATTTGGACTGCGTTGATGTGTGATTTTCTATATCTCTGGCTCTCCCCGCACACCATCCCCCCTCTCTCTCGGTGTGTGTCTGTGTGTCTCTGTGTCTGTGTCTGTGTCTGTGTCTGTGTCTGTGTCTGTGTCTGTGTCTGTGTGTGTGTGTGTGTGTGTGTGTGTGTGTGTGTGTGTGTGTGTGTGTGTGTGTGTGTGTGTGTGTGTGTGTGTGTGCGCGCGCGCGCGCGCGCAGTCCTCAGCACCAGGGCCGGCTGAGTTTGGACCTCAGTCACAAGCGTTCCAGTGAGCTGAGCGATGGCACCCGACGCACTCCACACAGCACCAATTCACTGCCCTCAAGCGCCAGACACGGTGGGTTACACACACACACACACACACACACACACACACACACTATACATCAGCTATACAATAAATCTCAATACCCAACAGACCATCCTCTAGTCTTCGGCCACAGGCAAGCCATTCACATAGATACTGTATGTGTCCTTATATGTGTGTTGTGTTCTTCTGTGTAAGGGAAAAAGTGCTGTTACTGGCCCCTTATAACTCATGACCTCCGCAGTGCGTATGTATGAGGAAGGGTATGAGGGTAAGGGTGTCATCTCTCCTCCTCTCTCCTCTCATTTCTGGTCTGGGCAGGTGGAGCAAGCAACGGCCAGTACCGCACTGAGCGAATCAAGATCCCCTCCACGCCAAGATACATGCGCTCCGCACAAGGCTCCACCCAGGGCTCAGACAGAGGTAATGCCACAGCCCCCTTCCCACAGTCCCACTCATGTGTTTCACTTTAGACGGAGTGCAGCTGCTCATCACTATGCCTCAATCACATCATGTAGGAGAGAGGTGATATGCTTTAATGAGGTGCCAAAAGTCATTAGAGACTCCTCCAGACTAACACTATTGCTTGTAGCTTGACTGTTCTCTTCCTTGTACATCGCTTTAGACAAAAGCGTCTGCTAAATGACTAAATGTAAAATGTAACACAGGGTTTGTTTTATTTTCTCTTGTCCCATCCAGGCTCCCTGTCCCATTCAGACTGCAGCACCACCAGTCTCATCACACCTCCCCTGTCCCCACTCAACCTAGAGACCACCTCCTTCGTCAGCAGCCAATCGCAAGGCTCCATCTCCTCCCACGCCAGGCTGTCAGTCAGCCCTGCATCAATGGGGGACCGGAGAAAAGACAGGTACAATCATCCACCAGTCCTCCTCTTTTAAGACCTAATGCTTTTTTTATACGCAGGCGACATTATTATACTGAGCACCAAAGCCTCCAGCTGCCTTCATCATTTCACCTTAACATTCAATGAGATGTGTGTTGTTATATAATTGGGTGAGTTATCTAATGGTTACGTCAGGAGTCTTAGAAGAGCGTCATGTACCTCCCTGTCCTTGGTGGATGAGCTGACATTTCAGCTAGTGACCCACAGCATCTTTTGCTTTAACAACTGTCACCAAATGAAATGTCACTTCACTAACTTGCATAGACAGTTCTGTTTCTTTTGACAGCAGACATCCGTGGGGGGGGGGGGGGGGGGGAGATAGCGTTGTCTTTTTTACTCCAATTCCTCCAATTCCAGCACCTCTTTTAAGAACCTTCCGCTCGAGACCCCTAAAAGTTCCTCATGTCTCATGAACAACACTACATGTCTTACTCTTCCTCGCCACCCCCTCTTTTCTCAGCCTTTGACTTCCAGATCCTTCCGCTCCCCCTCCCCCTCTCTGTCTCCCTCTGCGACTCTTTCAGACATCTGTTGTGTAACAAATCCTTTCCGAGACTCCCTCGGCCCCTCCGGCCCAGGTTTGCCTCTCTCAGGAGCCTAAGGTTGGTTATGATCCACCCTTGCTTACAGGGGGGATGTCCCAATCGCAAACCTCAGGAAGCACCTTTCGGTTCAATTTAGTTTATTAAAGAGTCAAATTTATTAAGCACATTTTTTTAGATTCAGACACTTGAGAGTACTCGAGTTGAATTCATGATTTGGGAAATGAAATGTCACTGCCCATGCACCTTAATGCAACCGCCCATGCATTAAATGCAATTGTGTGATCCGTCATTTTAAAATAAACTCTTGCAGGTTAACTCCTTGATAACTTTGGCAAAGGTTCCATCTTAAATTTCCTTGAAAGAGCCTTTTAGAATTAGGAACTGCGGAAACTTTGGGACATGCCCTTTCATCACCTCCCTCTTTCTCCCTCCTCTTGTCTTCCGTGTCCTCTTTCCATCACTTCCCTCACTGCCCTTGGAGTGCTTTTTATGCCCATTTCCTGCACTTAGTCCCCTTCCTCTTTTCGAGAACAGTGTCATGGTTTTTTTCTGAAAGATTTCCTTTCTGGGTTGCTAATTGAACGCCTGTTTGCGACTGGAGCTTTGTGTTTTTCCGCTCGGGTTCAGCGGATGCATGAGGCGGCCATTTTGTCTGAGAGCTGCTGCATGGGTTGCATCTCCATTGCTCCTCAGCTTTTTTAAGCGCCTATGTACAGGAGCCATAGCCTGCTTAAGGATACCCTGTGCAAGACCCTGTTTCCTCCCCAACCCACTCTAAGTGCAAGTCAAACAAACCTACCCTTGCCCAGCCTCACCCAGTTTATTAAAGTTCAATGTGCTGTTCAAGGGCACTGGACCACCCCTCCTGTCTGTAGACCTGTCTCTTTGGAAGTTCCTGATTTGTTTGTATACTCAGACCATGTTGAGACTCATTCCAGATTAGAGAGACCAGGGGCCGTATTCACAAAGAATCTTAGGGCTAAAAGTAGCTCATAAGTGGCGAATTTAGGAGAAACTCCTAAAAATAATTGGCGTGTCAGTCTTAAATTTAGGACTCCTATTTTATTTTACTAAGAGCAATTCACAAAGTATTTTATCCCTAAAAGTAGCACCTAAGTCTAAGACAGCTTAAAACTCCTCATGAGGACTCCTAAGTCACTAAGACTTATTCACAAAAAATCGTAAGATGGCTGCAGCCGACTTGGAATTGATAAAAGACATTGCTTAAACCGTGAAGGTATTAATATTGTCGTAGAATTAGCGCGGGATGCAATGACGCCTTTAAACAACGATGTGTCCCGAAGTGAAATGTTTGGAAACATAAAGATAGCCTATTTGGCTTCGCGGAAAACGCAAATGACGTCACTGGGAATCATCAGTCAGCCGTTTAATTCATCAAACTATCAACGCACTGTAGACCCCACATCATCCAACAGTTTATCCAGTTGCCTTTGGACAATCGCCAATTACACAAGATCAAAATAAATTCCATGGCGATCGCAGGAATGTCCAGTGACGGGACACACATTACAATAATTGCCCCATCAAAAGATGAGGACGTTTTCTACCACCGTGGCCTGGATGTACCGATGACTCGTGCATTTCAACGGAGAGCGGTCTGCAGCAGATTTTTGAGAACTTACCAGCTGGATGCCGCTGGGGTGACAGTGGCTATTGGTCCTGGGACCAGTAGGCTTTCGCTTAGGCTACGTTTCACGTTCGTTTCGCTTTGATCAATTAAGATTGGAGGGCTTGAAGGGCCTATGTGCTGATATTTGAAGTGGTCAAGGGCTGGAAATATAATAGCCTAACAGTTTGCTGGGTGCTTTAATTATTACTGCCTTGATTACATGCAATTGCCATATTTTATATTGATCGCTTAACGTGCAAAGTGTCATTCCCGTTGGATGCACAAACTTGTCATCATGCGTGTGCATTCTGCTAACTGCACTGTCCATAACTATTTAATATGACTTAATTTGAAGCCTAGGTTATTCTCTTATTTTCAGTTGATATAGTGGGATTGTTAGAGGGACGTCACGAATGAGTTTTTAATGAGAGAGCCTGTCAACAACCAATCACCGTCCTCACCCCTTCTAAACTCGTGCAT
Source organism: Sprattus sprattus (assembly GCF_963457725.1). Classification (NCBI taxonomy): domain Eukaryota; kingdom Metazoa; phylum Chordata; class Actinopteri; order Clupeiformes; family Clupeidae; genus Sprattus; species Sprattus sprattus. The sequence continues at coordinate 33,722,044 of NC_137922.1, read as the reverse complement.
GAGAATCAACGTCATCCATAGCAACGGTGCTTTTATCTTAAGCTTAGGAGTTTGTATTATCCTTAGTATGAGTAGGTCTCAGAGTCGTTGTGAATCACTTTTAAGAAATTACTCCTACGTAAAATGTTTTAGCGCGAGTTAGGAGCACTCTTAGTGGTAAGATAAAAAGCTTTGTGAATACGGCCCCAGAATTGTCATTTGTTTTCCACAGTGTGTTTATTTGCACAGGGTCTGTTGAGGTCTAAAGACAGTTAAACAGTAAACATACCTCACTAAATATCTTATAGCAGGTTTAACCTGCCTTTGTTAATCTAACCACCAGGAGACCCTGGCTCATCTTACCATAACCAAGCACACCACAGCGTAGTGCTGCCCTACCAAACCTCATCCATCTCATGCAAGCCTAAATGTAGTCCAGCCCACCATGTATACTATATCCTTGCACAGCTCGTCCTTACCTGTAATGTTTTCACACCAAGCCTTGCCAAACCCTGTCCCCTGAAAGTAAACAAGAGTTCACCACAAACAAAAGAGTTGGTGTAACTGCATGCAACAAGAAACTTGAGGAAACATTTCCACAAAAAAAAAGTTTCTGTTCTGGCTTTGTTGAAATGGGAATCCTGAATTGTCCTCCTAGTTGAGTACCAGGTTAAAAGATGATGATGATGATGATGATGATGACGATTATTGTGTCTCCAGACCGCATTTGGAGGAGCCTCGCACTGTGACCATACACAAAGGGGCGGAGCCACTGGGCATCTCCATTGTGGGAGGGGAGAACGGTGGCATCTTTGTCTCCAAGGTGACGGGAGGCAGCATCGCATACCAGTACCAGCTGCAGTTTGGGGACCAGCTGCTTGAGGTACTGCTGTTACTGGAATATGGTGTTTCATTTTTCAGATTTAAATGTTCAAATATTATTTCTGATCTAGACACTGATATGAAAAATACTGCATCACTGAAGTAATAGACGTTGTAATTGACGGTCTTATACTTGCACTCTTACTCTTACCTTTATTAGGTCTTTATGAGCAACTTATTTCCTGTCTCCCCTTCCCTCTCTCTCTCTCTCTCTCTCTCTCTCTCCAGTTTAATGGTATAAACCTGCGGAATGCCACAGAACAGCAAGCCCGGCTGATCATCGGCCAGCAGTGTGACACCGTCACCATCCTGGCCCAGTACAACCCCCACATGTACCAGCTGGGCCACTCGCGTTCCAGGTACCCATCTACTGCCCCCAACCCCATGCCAGTGCACTCAATGACCACCGTCTGTCAGGTCACTGCCACCCCAGTGCCCTCTCTGCCACCTTGCATTTCCGATCTGTTGAGACTCAGTCCAATTTGATTTCTGCCTGGAAGCCAGGTGTAGTCGGCCCCTGTTTTGAGTGTTGATTGTGTACGTTATCTCAGTTCTAGGATTGACCCAATCAGTGGCCACCCTCTGTCACACGGCAGCGGAGCCACACCCACCGATGACCAATCCAACATTGACACGCTGAGTGAGCAGGACGAGGGCACCATGACGCCGCCCTCCAAACAGACCACACCCACAACTAGCCCACGTGGCTCTGTCAGGTAAAAACTCCCACAAAGGTGTCAAGAGTTCACCTAGGTCAGGGTCAAAGGGTCACTGGATTCATGGTAATCTCAGTAGTCCTCAATTCATTCCTAATAGTGTTTTTCAAGAATGTAAGAAACCTTTTCCAAAGAACCTCCATAGATTATCAATAGATTATAAGTAAGTATTAACTAGTGGTATTTGCGGTCCAAGTAGAAGGCCATGACCATAGGCCTATTTCAACCTATCAGTCTATTTCTGGGGAAAGATAATCTTGGTAGCAAGTAGGTTGGTCCGATTTGAAGGCAAGTAGTTTGATCGATGCGATGTGCAGAAAGCAGGAATCCCAGGATTTCCCAGATGTTTGGAACGTAGTAGCATGATTTCGTATCAAATTGAGGCAGCAAGGACAGAAGGCAGAGACCTCAGTGTGGTATTTTTTGGACCCTGCAAATGCTTTTGGATTGATGCCACACAGTCTGTTGTGGAAGGCATCCATTTGCTAACAGGACCCTGAGAAGATTTCACTATTAGTCAAAGCACATTTTGCGGACAGTTGTGCTTGAACTCAAGTAACTACACCATATCCTGACAGCATTTGGAGATTGGTATCATGGCTGGATGCACCATTTCACAGGTGGCTTTAACCATGGCAATGGAGGTAATTAAAAGGGCATCTTAATGGGTTGTTGGTGGTGAGAGGCTGCAGTATAGCACCTGCTTACCTCCGGTCTGAGCTTTGATGGACGACATGATGACGATTGCAACAACTGCTCCATGTACGCATTGGGCTGTTAGCCAAGTTGAATGACGATCTGAAATGGGCAACAATGCAGAGGTATATTAATCAGGTACAAGGGCCATGGATGAACTGGCATGATGTTGAGAGGGAGAACAGCAGGAGAACATTATGGCCTGTGAACCTCATTAAACCCATTGCTGGAGCCACTAACGATGTCCTCCTAACTCTCCAGAACCTTAGTCTGTCAGTGGGTGAAAATGGAAGCTGCAAGTTGTGGACGGATGTTGGCTCATTAAAACATTCTGTCTGGTGGCAACATGATCTTCACCCAGGGTCGTTACATGTGAAGACACAAGGAGGTTTTGACATCATTGGTGTTTTGAGAATTTTCGTTCGTTTCGTCGAGTTTCGGTTAACTGTTTCCTGCTTAAGGACCAGGACAGTAGAATTTCTTTTGTCTGAAAGGGGCAGAAAAGTAAACATCAGGCACGTACAAACAGTACTGACAAGTGAGGCAAAACAAGGCATCGGAGATTGCTGGCTGATGTTGGAAGACAACTTCAAGTTCCACAGTGTTTTGTTGTCACTGCTGTAAAACCAGACATGGTGTTGTATTGCGACTGTGAGCTCATTATTTAGATTTCTGAGTTAATGATTCCCTTTGAGCTAATGATTCTCTTTGAAGATCCAGTTGAGGAAGCATTTGAGAGGGAGAAGCTTAAGTATGCGGAGATGGTAGTGGAAGTGAGGGAACAAGGTTGGCAAGTACACAGAGGACCAGTGGAGATACGTGTAAGAGCCTTTGTAGCTACTTCAACCACAATGCTTTTGTTGGATTTTGGTTTTCCAGGATGGTCGCTCAAAGGAGCTTTTAAAGGAGTTGTCTAAGGCTGCTGGGGAAATGTGAGCCAGTGGTTATGACTGAAGCACTCACAGACTACTTTGAGACATGTGAATTAACCTGTATTATGTGAAGAAGCCTGTTATCACAAGATGTTTGGGGGCCTAAGGTGGCCAGGCTTTGTATCCCATTTTATTCCCTGGGATTCGTACCCTGCCCCTCACCTGGGTTTGTAGTGGATAGCCTCTGGCATGCCATAGTATAATGAGACTTAGATTAATTAGATTAGATAATTATTGGATTGTAATTATTAGAGAATAAGATAATTATACAGTGCATCGTTCAGGCACTGAGATATGCATGAGAAATCTTTTCGAGGCGTATCTTGAGGTGTATCTGTTGTTGTACTGACATGTGTCCTAACCCATCCTGAGTATGGAGGGGATGGATCAGGGATGCCAGACACCACTGTTGAGCCTTCTGGAGGTGTCTTGGGCCTTATTCAATGCCACACTGATTAAGGAAGGTGCCCTCTTGACAACGCCAGTAAACATGCTCACAAAGGCGTCTTTTTTTGTTACGGTTGTTATTAAGTGTCTGTATGATTGTTGCAGTGCACCCTGTTGTTATAATACTTAGGCTAGGTTGTTGGTTATAAGTACTTGCATGTTACTGTGAGAGGGTTTTAACATATTTTCCTGTGTATAACTAAAAGTTAACTTTTGTCTTGGATATTTGAGGGTTACTGTTGCGTATTACATTTAGAACATTTATGAAGCTGCTCAACATGTAGTGACATTTAGAAATGACAGGGCATATGTCAAAGTGCTGGAAGTCTGGAAGTCAAGGTGATTTTTCTGTGTCAGACCACCAAGGGTTTATAGAAAGGCCATCTAGGAACCTTTTTAATCGACACTCCTCTCTCTCTTTCTTTGGCAGGCGGGCGTTCCCTGAGCCGCGGCTGGTGACCGTGCGGAAGGCACAGGGCGAGCTGGGCGTGGCCATCTGCGGGGGCAACCTGCACGGCATCTATGTGGAGCGGCTGGAGGAGGACAGCCCTGCCAGGGCAGCCAACAGCCTCATGCCTGGGGACCTCATCCTGGAGGTAAGCAGGGGAGAGGGAGGAAGGGAGAGATGGGATGGATGGGGTGAGTGAGAGAGATATGGGGTGGATAGGGGAGAGTGAGAGAGAGATGGGGTGGATTAGAGACAGAGAGATTGAGATGGGCTGGATGAGAGAGAGGGAGATTGAGATGGGGTGGATGAGAGAGAGAGAAGGGGTAGATGAGAGAGATGGGGTGGATGAGAGAGAGATTGGGTGGATGAGAGAGAGATTGAGATGGGGTGGATGAGAGAGAGAGAGATTGAGATTGATATGGGGTGGATGAGAGAGAGAGATATTGAGATGGGGTGGATGAGAGAGAGAGATTGAGATGGGGTGGATGAGAGAGATTGAGATTGAGATGGGGTGGATGAGAGAGAGAGAGATTGAGATGAGGTGGATGAGAGAGAGAGATTGAGATGGGGTGGATGAGAGAGATTGAGATTGAGATGGGGTGGATGGGGGGAGAGATGGGGTGGATGGGGGAGAGATGGGGTGGATGGGGGGGAGAGAGGGGTTGGATGGGGGGGAGAGACAGGGAGTGAGTGAGATGGGACGAAAGGGTAAATGGGGGTGAAAAATGAGGGAGGGATCATGGGTGGGGGTGGGAAGAAAGAGTGAAAGGAAAGGGGGAATAGACCAAAATGTGTTGAGAGGGGAAGGGAGGGGGAGCAGAGATATGAAAGATTGGAGAGAAAACAGCAAGAGGAATAGGGAGAAGGAGTACATGGGGTGGGGATATGGGTTGAAAAGAGGATATGCACAGCGAAAGAACAGAAGGAAAAAAGGGGGCAATAGAGTTGAAGAGAGGACACCCAAAGATAAAAAGCTTTTAATCTCACTATCAGGCTCAAAAACCTACAGCTGTCCTGAGCCCAGTCCATTTCCACTGCACCGAGATGGAAAACTATGGCACTTAATCCCCCAAATCAGACCCAATCCTTGCCTGTAATATTGTCCCTGGCGACCTGCTGCTGTTCTGCAAATGCAAAACTCCAACAGAAGTTGCATGCAGTTCAGGCTTGTCTGAAAGCTGTATCTTTTGAAAGCACTTCCCTACATTCAGTAAAACTGGGCGTCATTCTGCCCCACTCTTCTGTTTGGGCACTCTCTGAACAGTGCAGCTGCGTGTCTGACTTTGACGTCTGAAGTTGCTTTTAAAAGCACTTCTGTTTTGGGAATCGTCTGTCCTCATTCTGCTTTTGGGACAGTTTACACAGCTGTTCCATTGTTCAGTACAGCTTCATCTCCAGTTTTAGGTGTGCCAACCCTCCGTGTGTACTGGTATGTAGTGACCTGGGTGGTTTGGTGGAGTGTGTGTAGTGACCTGGGTGGTTTGGTGGAGAGTGTGCCGTGAGAGTGTGTAGTGACCTGGGTGGTTTGGTAGAGAGTGTGCCGTGAGAGTGTGTAGTGACCTGGGTGGTTTGGTAGAGAGTGTGCCGTGAGAGTGTGTAGTGACCTGGGTGGTTTGGTAGAGAGTGTGCCGTGAGAGTGTGTAGTGACCTGGGTGGTTTGGTAGAGAGTGTGCCGTGAGAGTGTGTAGTGACCTGGGTGGTTTGGTAGAGAGTGTGCCGTGAGAGTGTGTAGTGACCTGGGTGGTTTGGTAGAGAGTGTGCCGTGAGAGTGTGTAGTGACCTGGGTGGTTTGGTAGAGAGTGTGCCGTGAGAGTGTGTAGTGACCTGGGTGGTTTGGTGGAGAGTGTGCCGTGAGAGTGTGTAGAGACCTGGGTGGTTTTGGTGGAGAGTGTGCCGTGAGAGTGTGTAGTGACCTGGGTGGTTTTGGTGGAGAGTGTGCCGTGACGTGTCCTGCCTCCCCTCCCCTCCCCTCCTTCAGTTGAGCGCAGTGAGCCTGCAGGGCCGGACGGCAGAAGAGGCGTACATGGAGATGATGAAGCCCCTGGAGACGGTGACCCTGAGGGTGCAGCATCGCCTGGAGGAGTTCAACATTCGGAGGGGCAGCCCAGGAGACGGCTTTTACATCAGGTACACGCCACACCTAGCACTTGTCTGATTGAACAGAGTGAAACCCACTTTGTTCAGACACAACCCTTGTTCATAAACCAGAGTAGCCTGGTATCCCAGTCCGGGGTCCACACAGACCCGCACAGGCATCTGATCTTGATACAGGAGAAATGAATAGCCTTCACCAACCTTTCTCTGTGGCCTCTGTGCAGAGCACTTTATGACCGGATGGCCGAGGTGGATGAGGACCTCAGTTTCAAGAAGGATGACATCCTGTACGTGGACGACACGCTACCAAACGGCAACTTTGGTTACTGGATGGCCTGGCAGCTCGATGAGAACGCACAGAGACTAGCCAGAGGCCAAATCCCCAGCAAATACATGTAAGCAAATACGCGTAAATACAGTGTGTGTGTGTGTGTGTGTACTTACAGCAAGTACATATAAGGCATGCAACTACATACAAATAAACTCTCTGTGTGAGACAATAACTATAATTGTATAGACTATAACTATAGGGCTTATTTAATAAATATAATAGAAAGTGTCTGTTGTAGTCTGGCTTGACACATATTTTCCAACACTTGTCAGAAAATATTTTGGGACCTGGCATGGTCCAAATGTGTCTCTATAAGTGGAACAACTTCTAACTTTTCCACTATTTTGCATAAAAAAAAAAAAAAAAACATAGGTTGGAGCAGGAGTTCCAACGTCGCCTGAGCGCTCCCGACGGGAAGGAGGAGGTGTGCTCCAGCCGGAGTCTGTCTGCAGCTGCACGGCGTTCCTTCTTTCGCAGGAAGAACCGGCACAAACGTAGCACCTCCCGAGAGGGCAAGGAGGCGCCGGCCCCGGACGCCATCAGCACAGACTCCATCCCGTACATGGAGGGTGAGGAGCCACACTACTTCACATCACAAATGAAACTGCTCAAGCACACCTCACATTTAACAGCCTGTAGAGTAGATGTAGGATATTAGACACATCGTATTGTGAATGCTCTGGTAGGTGACGGCCAACATCGGCATTTAAGCATTGAACAGGCTATCTACTATTTGTCATTTGATGGGTTTTAAGTTCCTGCCCAGCGTGTGTGTTTGTGTGTGTCTGTGCAGACTGTGTGTGTTAATGGTTTGGTGTGTTTGTCGGTCTCTCTCTCTGTGCAGACTGTGTGTGTTAATGGTTTGGTGTGTTTGTGTGTGTCTCTCTGTGCAGACTGTGTGTGTTAATGGTTTGGTGTGTTTGTGTGTGTCTCTCTGTGTAGACTGTGTGTGTTAATGGTTTGGTGTGTTTGTGTGTGTCTCTCTGTGTAGACTGTGTGTGTTAATGGTTTGGTGTGTTTGTGTGTGACTCTCTGTGTAGACTGTGTGTGTTAATGGTTTGGTGTGTTTGTGTGTGTCTCTCTGTGTAGACTGTGTGTGTTAATGGTTTGGTGTGTTTGTGTGTGTCTCTCTGTGTAGACTGTGTGTGTTAATGGTTTGGTGTGTTTGTGTGTGACTCTCTGTGCAGACTGTGTGTGTTAATGGTTTGGTGTGTTTGTGTGTGTCTCTCTGTGCAGACTGTGTGTGTTAATGGTTTGGTGTGTTTGTGTGTGACTCTCTGTGCAGACTGTGTGTGTTAATGGTTTGGTGTGTTTGTGTGTGACTCTCTGTGTAGACTGTGTGTGTTAATGGTTTGGTGTGTTTGTGTGTGTCTCTCTGTGTAGACTGTGTGTGTTAATGGTTTGGTGTGTTTGTGTGTGTCTCTCTGTGCAGACTGTGTGTGTTAATGGTTTGGTGTGTTTGTGTGTGACTGTGCAGACTGTGTGTGTTAATGGTTTGGTGTGTTTGTGTGTGACTCTCTGTGTAGACTGTGTGTGTTAATGGTTTGGTGTGTTTGTGTGTGTCTCTCTGTGTAGACTGCGTGAGCTTGGCCTACCAGCGAGTGCAGAAGGTGGAGTGCGTCTCCCCCAGGCCTGTGCTCATGCTGGGCCCTCTGGTGGAGGCCACCAAAGACATGCTGGTCAAACAGGCGGACTGTAAATTCTGCAGATGCCCGCTAGGTAAGACACATCATCAGACCTTTGACTTTTGACCTTTGGCATTGATAGCAGCTTGTGTCTCTGACCATCATATATGTCATAGTTGCTTGACCCCAGTGCAAAGCTTTTCTTACTGAACATCCTAGAAGTAGGTCAACTGGTACACTGGTGATCTGGTTTCTGACCTGTAGCCTGTCACAGAAACTCAACTGTGTTATTTGACCTGAGGTTGAACATGTAGTACACGTGTTCTTCAGCCAACCCAGGGTCAAATAGAAGACATTTGTTTTCCATTTGTGGTATTTGTTTGATTTGTTAGATGCAAAGTATTTGGCTACTTCTCATTCGGTAGTTGCTTAGATTTAAAGAACTCCCCATAATGATTGGGTCGTCATACTGAGCTAGTTTGTTTAATTCCACTTTGGGTGTGTTTCTGCAGAGGTAATGAAGGCCTCCCAGCAGGCCATAGAGAGGGGTGTGAAGGACTGCCTGTTTATCGACTACAAGCGCAGGAGTGGCCATTTCGACGTGACCACTGTGGCCTCCATCAAGGAGGTGACGGAGAATCAGGTAATGCTTATAGTGGTTACCTTGTTCATGAGGGGCATTGGGCCATATTTGTTCCTTCTTTGTTCGTCCCTATTGTCAGAGGCGGATCTTCCATTAGGCAAACCTAGGCAAGTGCCTAGGGCCCCAACCAAATCTGTCTTTATTAGGGGCCCCCAAATCTGACCCCCCCAGCCATTACTTATGTAAAGTAAAAAAAAAAGAAACACATTTCTAGTAGAAAAAAATAACAAAAATTTCAACATAACGCCGAACTAATGCCTAAATAATAATTTTCCAGCACACATGCTCCCCTCCATTGTGCATTGGACTAGTCCAGAATATGATCACGTAGTAACGCACGCAGCGCGAAATAACGTTACTTCAAACCAAAGCAGAGGGATCCCTAGAAAGGTTGCCCCTGTTGCAAAGCAATAAACCTCCAGAACAATAGGTAATTTGCTTGGCAGATAGAAAACAGTTTCCCTAACAGAAAGTCTGAAGCTTGAAGTTATTTTCAAACCTTTACTTGGGTAGCACTGTAAAACTGAGCAGACATGCAGAATACATTTTAGTAATCTCATCTCGTTACATTCGTTTCACATAGCATTGCGTGTTTAAACTGTGATAGAAAAAACGTTAGCTTAATACTAACGTATAGGGGAAATTACAGAGACTGCGCTAGGTATTAGCATCAATTAATTCACGTTAATGTTTTTGTATATGAGCCTGACATTTGCTCGGCAGATAGATAACAGGTTCTGTAACAGATACACTGCCGAAATTGACGGCACGAACGACTGGAAAAATGTATCAGCCTTCCTAAAAGAACACGAGAAGTCTGCTGATCACCTCGCAAATATGGCTGGTTGGCGAACGTTTCAGCAACGGCTCCAAACAGGTAAAGCCATAGATCATGTAAATCAAGAGCTGTTTGTGAACGAAGTAAACAAATGGAGAGAGATCTTGAAAACGTCTGATCGCCATTATTATACACTTGGCCGAGCGCAACTTAGCTTGTCACTCACTCACTCACTCACACTGAACCACTGCTTTGCCTGTCTCTCACTCACACACACAGCCACTGTTATTCCTGTCCACACACAAAATCTTTTCATTGGTCCTGTTTAAATGTAGATGGTGGTTTTCATAGACTCATATCCATTTTGTATTTTAGTTCTGTTAAGTGCAAGATCATTTTGTATCTCTGGCAGAGAATGGAAATTCTAATCTTTCTCTCTCTCTCTCTCTCTCTCTCTCTCTCTCTCGTTTGATCTGAGTAATAAACATGTAATTTTGGCAAAGGCTGGAGAAATCTGAAACTGATTTTACTGTGGAGAGTTGAGTGGCAGTGCACTATGGGTTTATTGCGATTCTAAGAGTATTGGGATGGTTATTTGTTTTGTGTACGTGTTTCAAAAATGAGGGCCCCATGTCTATATTTTGCCTAGGGCCCCAAAATGGCTAGATCCGCCCCTGCCTATTGTCAGTCCTATTTTCCAATCATTTTTTCCCGCCAGTATTTCTTCAGTACTTTCGGAGGTCCTAGTCCAGTGCTCCGCACCAAACTAACCAAACTAAACTTGTTTCACGTTCGCTCCCAGGACTGCCACTGTCTGCTGGACATCGCCCCACACGCCATCGAGCGCCTGCACAGTGTTCACATCTACCCCATCGTCATCTTCATCCGCTACAAAAACGCCAAGCAGATCAAGTAAGTCCGGGCGCCTTAACGTCTCTTAACAAAGATCGCCCCGACACCGTCAGTAACCTTGAATCCGCATTTGCTTCAAAGGGCTTTTTTTCTCTCCTCCTGCCACTTTGATGCGCTGCTCTTTTGAGGGCTGTCTAGACTCTGTATACTGCCTGTAGATGCCATTCCACTCTGATGCATTGAAATTCTCTGGGCAGTTCATCACGAACGAAAGAGACTAATGTCACGTGTGGTGTTTTGATGTTGTGTACATCTTGAACTGTATCGTTGAAAGTCACACATTTCCTGTTGGACCTCACTTAAGTATTCCATATGTTTCTGTAAGCTCATCCGCACTGTCACTAAAGGAAAAAGACGGACAATTTTCAGAATTCCCATATGATGTGAGTGTTTTTGTGTTTTGTCGCTCAGAGAGCAGAAGGACCCTGTGTATCTGCGGGATAAAGTCTCTCAAAAACATTCCAAGGAACATTTTGAAGTTGCACAGAAGACAGAACAGGAGTACAGCAAATACTTCACAGGTCTGTGCTACACTCCGTCCACAGAAAACCCTCTAAACTATATTTATATCAGTATTACATGTATTTAATATCATTTATGTTACACATTACATTCACATCCAGCCATGTGGCAGACACCAAGTGATAAACCTACAGTTTGTTTCTACACTGTCAGTATCCAAGCACATTGAGGCTTGCCAGGCTGTATTGGCTGGAATGGGAATGGGAATGGGAATGGGAATGGGAATGGGAATTGGACTGGGACTGGGCTCATCCCTTGGCTTTGTGTTCTCTTGCCTCTTAGGGGTGGTCCAGGCAGGGAGTCTGGCCTACATTTGCACTCAGATCGAGACCATCGTGGATCAGGAGCAAAGCAAAGTCCTCTGGATTCCCGACTGATCACCTTTTCTGAATCCAATACCACCAACAACAACAACAATCAAAAGACGTTGGTAAAACACTAATACAACAAGAAAAACAATGACAAAAAATGCCGCTGAACACTCCAAACAAGAACACTATACACCTTAATGATGTGAAAGGGTACAGCGGACTAAACTATATGTGTGTTGTTAACGACATGCGCACGTTGCTTTTGCATTTGTATCACGTGGCAACTCGCCACTCCAACACTACAGAAGCGTTTTTTCTCAGTCACAACGGTAACACTTTTCATTTCAGACAAAACAAAAAACAAAAAAAACACTTGTTTACAATCAACAACATTTGTGTTTATGTACTTTTGTCTTGCGTACTTGAATGTGTTTTTTTTTCTTTGTTTTTGTACATTTTTGAAAACCTCACCTGATCTTTAACCCCAGGCCTCTCCCCATTCAGTGTCCTTATACTAGTCAGAGCAGACCTGTTTGAGGATACACCTTTAAAGCGTTAGCCACTAATAAACTGGGGGTAATCCCAAGGAAAGACATGTTTGTCGCTAGCATGCACCAGTCTAGTGACCCACATGTATCTCTTCTATTGATTTAATCATTTAAAACCTCACTGCTAGTTCACAGACTAAGTACAATGTAGCAAGTAAAGATACTCACTCGGCTGGGATCTCCCAGTTTCTTTTATTTTCCTCCTGTGTATTTTGTTTTTCTTGTCTTTTCTTCTCCTCTCGTTGATTTTAATGTATCTATTTAAAGGACAAAAAGTACTGGTGCAATTTTTTGACGGTATGGTCATTTAATATTTCCCTCCTTGTTCATTTCCAATTAACTTTTTATATTATTATTATTATTGCTATTACTGTTGTTGTTATTTAATATGGTTTTGTAGCTCTGAAGTGAGATGCAGATATGTTACTAAAGGATGAATCCAGTGCTCAGTCTTAAAACAGCATTCTGTCCCTCAGTATAACATTGTGCCAAATCCTTTAAGTCTCCCTTTTATTTTGGCTCCATTTTGCACTTGAATCTTTCCCTTCTAGCATTTACGCTCTGAAATATATTTTTGTTATCATATTGCTGTTTTATTTTAGGTACGTTAACTAGTTATCCTGTACAAGCAAATGCAAGTGTGTGTGTGTGTTTGTGTGTGTGTGTGTGTGTGTGTGTGTGTGTGTGTGTGTGTGTTTGTGTGTGTGTGTGTGTGTGTGTGCACGTCTGTGTCATCAGTGTGTTCCCCATATCATGTCCCTAACATTTCACTAATGTCCTGTACACAAAGCAGAAATTGTTCTTCTACTTTAAATCATGAAGTGAAAAAAGGGATGTTCTCTTGCACATTTTTTTTATTAAGAAAATGCTATCCTGTGGTTGGACCATCTATTCACAACAAACCATTTGGAATCATTACTTCAGTGATTTTCAAAAGAACTTTGCTGGATTTGCCAGTAAGTGGTTACTGTAAGAGAAACATTTCTCACAATTGAAGACACCAAATGTGTAAGCATTATGCTCAAATTGGGATTCTTCTCAATGAATAGACATGACCTCTATCTAATGTTAAATTAATAAATACAACTTAAATTGTGCTCTGTGTGTAGGTATATTTTTTTATGTATGTACTTTTTGGACCACCGTTCCCTTTTATTGGGTATGTCCGCATTGTTTTATCTTCAAATCTAAAACAGATTTAGAGATTTACGTCATTACTACAAACCTAAACTTGAGATTCATAATGGCTGAAAGTACAGGCCGAGCCTATTTGATGCGCCATATTTTCTTGTGTACACTAGATGGGGTAGTTTCACTGAAACTTCGCCAACTTCGTCTTAAACTGAAGGCAATCGGTAAATGTGATTCCATTTCACACCTAATCTAAAATTAGGTTAGCCTACTCTTGTTTGAGGTAATTTATTTAAGATTTTTTTAATCGTCATTATTTAAATAATACACTTGGTTAAATATAATGTGATAACCTAACCCAGTTAAAAATTATATAAAGGATTTTTTTAAACGACAAATGCACCATAGCAAACATAAACTTTTGCCAAGAGGCCTACGATATGTAGATTATGTGATAGACTTGTTTTTTATATCTTAGTTACTACAGCATATTGCCCGAGCCGAATGACTTGCCATTTTTCCAGCAGTGTATAGGCAGGCTGACATATTCCATAGGCTATTTCGTTCATTCGTGGGGAGATGTCTCTATGGCAATATAAATGACAGAGGTCACTTAATCCATTTTAGGGATGTCTTACCAGACATCATAATAGGCTATAATAAATTGAACGATATATCTTATTTTCGTTGACTGGCCCCATACTCTAAAACACAGCCGATCTATAGGTAATGTTTGTGAGGAATGGCTGATCGACATACGAGACTAATCTTATCAATCATAATGAAAAAGGTCAAGAGAATAACACCACGTTTTATCATGTAGCATAGCTGTCAAAGTCTGCCAGTTGTCGAATCGTGTGCTCCGGTGGAGGAGGATCGCATGAGTCGCTATTACACTCAACAGGTTTTCAATTGAAGTTCACTTCCTCCCAGGATGGAGTGATGAAAACATGTTTGCCTTCCATTTGCACCGTACCAAGGCGAGCTACTAGCTTGCTGTAAATCGCAGCTCATTTTGTCCGTGCAAAACCAGATTCCCAACAACGTTCTTTATGAAGATCCATAATGGTGATGTGATGTAAATATGCCTCTTTCTGGCCACATCTTCACGAACCAGGGTGTACAAATCAAATGCATTTCCTCTCGGCTCCACCCGTACAGTGCCGCTTTGTTTAGAAATTAAAGTAGGCTATTTACAACAGTGCTGTCAATTCGGGGCATGCTTACAATAAAGGCATGACATAAATACACTTATGTTTATATAACAAACTAGACGTTAAAGTACCATCAGCGTCTAGTGTTACAGGCTTCAAAAGCGGGTTTTGTGTTTAGACTCCGCCTTCGTACCTGTAAATCTCCCTCGCTGAGATGCTTGCAGCTGACAGGCGACATCAGCTGGTGTCTGGCAACGCTAGATGAGCCGAAAAAGAACAACAGTTATAAAATGACATGTAGCCTAGTGCTTTACGGATTATTCGCGAATGGACTATGAATCTGGACCGCGCTCCACGGTCAGAAGATAAAATGCCATGAGAAAATCAGCAGCGGGGAAAAGCTGAGGTTATCAACAAGGTGGAGTTTGGAAAACGTCTGTTTGACACTACTGTTCGATGGATCTAAAATGCGAAAGACAGCTTCAGGGTTATCGAGCTTGTTGAACGTACACAACGATTCCTTGGGGATAATTAATTCAACGGTTCAATATGACTATTTGAACTACTATTTATTTTAAGCTCGAAATTGAACACGAAACACTCCAAGCGCCTCGTGAAGGACCTGATGCGTTTGGAGGTGGAGTGCAAAGTGGCGATTTGGACGAAGTTACACTCGGCTGTGCGTCACTGGTTACTCTGGGTACTGATTTGTATAAAGGAGAATTGATGAGACCGTATCGAAGAAAAGGGGTGGCAGCTGAAGCAACATGGCTGAACATGGGTTAGGGGGCGCTGACAGGTGCTCCTCTCAAACCTCTGGATGTTAGTTATTGAGGATGGCAACCGTTCTGTTGGCACTGGCAATAGTATAATGACTAACTATAAACGTGGCAATTTTAAATCGGGAACGTCCTCGATCCATATGTCCAAGATGAACGTGATCATCCCGTTTTCGGCCGAAGTGCCGTGCGATAATGGCCAGCGCATGTGGTGGGCATTCCTTGCTTCGTCCATGGTCACTTTCTTTGGAGGTTTATTCATCATACTTTTATGGCGAACTCTGAAATACCTGTGGACAGTGTGTTGCCACTGTAACGTCAAAAAGAAGGTAATATTCTGAATTTTATGGTTCCATCTATTCGAATATTTTGCTGTGCCTATAATGTCTCATCTCTCCATTTTAATATATAACTCTTTTAGTGTTTGATCATGTTCAAAAAGCGTTTGCCTATCCAATCCTCTGAAAGAGAGATGGGCGGGCATTGGAGTGCACACACAACTGTTAAAGTGTGAAAACAACAGGACAACATCTCTGTCCGACATAGCACAAATAATTACTCCAGAAAGTAGGCTAAGCGTCATGCGTGGGCGCATTTGCGCCTATTAAGTACACATACACTCGCCATACGAGATACAGTTTGGTGCTATATGTTGTTCTCTAATTGCTGAATCTGTGTACTTCTACCACTTTTTGTTTGTATCTCCACAAGTTTTTTGACATTTTGTTACATTATGCAAATATAGATTTTCTATGATGTGCGCATTCGTTCTCCAAGAAACATGTTCTGTGAATCAGCCTTTGTGTTGACGTGTAACGTTATTGAATGTGTGGTCAGTTTATATGTAATTTACAGAATACAAACAGGAAAAACGTAGTGGCTTTAAAACAGTTATTACATGTTAGGCAAATCTCCTTTCTCCCATTTTGCTGAGCGCGAATTGTAGGCTATTATTCCAACAATGAACCCGCTACATAATTAACTTTTTTTTTTTGTTTTTTTGTTAAGATATTATTTAAAAATGATCATTCAAAATTAAGCTTTAGGGCTTCGTCATTGACGCTAGCAAAACAGTCTCGGGGAAGTCGCGAGCTGCAACGTTTCCTCCTCTTCGGTTTGACTTCCAGCCAGTGTCAGGAATAGTTCCAGCCATAGCTTGGCTACACACCCCTCTCGTCAGCTGTTGCCCCCCCCCCCCTGTCAAACACTGTTCTCTTAAATTCTGCGAGGCATTGCTGAACGATCTTGCCAAACGGCTGCTTTATAGTTAGGCATGTGGCTATTTGTTGCGTTGCGTGCCACTGGCGGAAAGTTCGTGCTACATAGAATATTTTCGCCCTCTTACACAAACCAGCTTGTTTTCAACCCGTCTGTAGAACAAACATCAGGGAAAGAGAGGAATTGTGTAATGACCGGGAAACCAGCAAGACGTTTATTGTTTTTCATTAATAATAATCTAAAACAGTTCATTTTGTTGAATAAGTATGTGTTTCTCCACAGATTTGGAGGTTCAGCTGTGCTTATTGTTGGCTACCTGTTGACATCAGATACTATTAGCCTACACATTTAAAATTCAGTAAGATTTAACGCTCATGACTTCATCGTTCGCACAAAATATGAGGTAAACCAATGTTGATGCAATATCTATAATTCAGACTGTCCTTTATGTTGGATCATAGATGGATGCAGCACCCTGGAATTTATTATTGTTGTGTATTATTTTGAACTACTGTGCCAATCTATTAATCTAAACGGCTAACTGTATGATGGATGGATGGACTAATGTGTTTTAAATAACTTTGGTTTTCTCTTAACTACGTGTCATTTGTAGATGTGGCAAATGCATGACATTTCTTATATCATTTAGATTTGACTCAGCTGATAAAGAAATGTTTGGTTTGTTTCCTCACAGTTATTCTTTTGAAGATTTAAGTTTTGCTCTGCTTTGACAAATGTAGCTGCCACAACTTTAGCTCATAATCAGATCCTATTTCTGCCAGGCACGCATTAAAAAAGGGTATCTACAAACACCAGCATTGCCCCCCCACCACCACCACCACCACCACACACACACACACATCACAATTTGTCCTCTAAAATCTTTAACTTTCTTAGACAGCTACCAGCTATAACTTCAGTTCAGTTTCCTCTAAGCAGCACGTCATAAAAAATATTGATATTCAAGGCCAGATTGTGACGTGCCCACAGAGCATATAATGGGCAGAAAGGAGATCACTGTCTTGTAATCAGGATTTGACTTGAAACGACACTCTTGAATGAAGTGAGAACCGTGGGCCAATAAATGTCTCTTCCCTGGCAAGCAGACTTGACTGTCTGGATCTAATTGCCAGCCCATGTGCCCACTGCTCTCGCCTCTTCCAGGCTGCTGAACGCCCCTTGGCCCTACAGCGGGTATGTTGGCTCGGTGGCATTTTACGCTTCAAAGAGGCAGATGATGGTGGCATGACACTCTTCAATGGAGAAAATCCAAGGGTATTTACCTCCAAGATGAGAAGGAAGATTGTTAGCACAAAATATGAAGCCCAACGGGATGGGACAAATAGGCAAGCATCCTGAAGGGCCTTTGCTTAATTGTGTCATCAGCACTGCTAATGATTTAATATACCACTTTCCAGTGCACCCAACTTTCCTCATAAGTCTGTGACCTTCAAGGTGCAACATATGGTTTGTGTCGTGGTGCCATAATGTAGTTTCTCAAGTCTCAGTGAAAAAGGGACAATTCTCAATACTGCTGGGTATTCTATAAAGGTTGTCTCTTCCTTGCATTGCAATTTTTAAAAGTGCACTTACATTTGACCATTTAAACATAATAGCAAAGGACCCAGCGTGCGTTGCCTCTGGAGGGGCGGTCTGCTGACAATTAAGTCTCCTTCACAATATATTCTGGAGAGGTCTGGGCCGTGGTGGCCTCCCTCTCTCTTTCACATCCTTGAAGAGCCACCCTCGAAAAACAAAGCTCTTGTAATAATGGCAAATTGGGTAATTTTTAGCAGTGATGTTGATTACAGCCCAATTCCCTGTGTCTGTCAATCAAGTGATCCTATGTTCATCTATTCATTATTGATTGAAGACCATCTACAACAGTGTGTCTGTGTCTGTGTCTGTGTCTGTGTGTTTGACTGTTGCAGAACAGGGTTATCTTCAAGAGAGGGGTAGGATTAAGTGGCATGGGTCTGTTTTTAAGCCATATTCAGGTCAAACTCCATCACAAATACGATTATTGGTCAGAGGGAAGGGAGCTGGTCTGTAATTTTGTTTGTCTGCTGGCCAACGAGGAGATAGAGTTGGATGAGTCATTTGTTTTGGACTTCTTTATCAGGGTTCAGCCTTTTAAAAAGGATAGCTAGATGGAGGCATTGTTTAATAGTTATAGTTATACAGACAATTTTTTTTATACAATTATATGTTTCTGTTTACAGCACAAAGTATAGTAAACCTGCATGTTTAGATTGTAGACAAGCAAGAACCATCCCACCAATGTGACATCAGAAAACAAGAGTTTAATGGTGGACCAAACCCAGGCCCAATGCCAGTAACCCCAAGACCATCCCATGACCAGTCCAAAATCACCAGGCCACAACATAAAGGAAGTGTAAACCCCCCCCCTTCTCTAATGAAAGATAGATATCTGCAGTAGACACAGTACCTACCACCATATTAACCACACCAGAGAGTGTGTGTGTGTGTGAAAGTGATAATTATTACAGAATTGAATCACTGCGTATTTAATCAGATCATTTGGAAAATCACACTTGATATCAGTTATGGTTGTTTTAAGATTCTCTTCTCTTTTAAGCATATTTGCTATTCACTTCAGTGTTTTATGAGCTGACTTGTTTCTGAAGTATCACTATCTATCTATGGACCTATTAATCACTGAGCATAAATTAAACATTGTCACCATTTGTCATCCTAGCGGTGAGTCATTTCTGCAGTAATTATGCAATCGAGTGGCAACCATCAACTCGGCCCAGCTGCCAAAAAAGAAGCTAGCAAAACCTCCACAAACCTCCTGTATATTGGCTAGTTTCTCTTTCTCTTAATTTCTCTCTCTCTCTCTCTCACACTCTGTTTTCTTGGCTTTCAGTCACAGTATTTCTTCTTGAGTTCCCCCCATTCAAATGCAGTTTATTCTGTTGTTTATGGTATGTTTGGACATAATTTCATACTCCCTTTGGATGTTTGTGTAGCTCACAACTTTGTCAGTGCACAAGACTGGCTTTCCTATGCCTGGGTCCTTTGGGGACCCGTTTTCTGGTACCAGCTAAACACCGTCACCAAACAGGATTGTGTCCCCAAGAGTCCTCTTTCACCTTCCGCTTAAATGCAGTGTCATGCACCTATATCGTGTATAGATTGGATGGCCCTGTTGCCTGGTAACAGCATTTCATTCAAGTGTTTCATTAGAAGGCATAATCTCACTTATGCAATTGTCTGGGCTTTTATGTGGTATGAACACCAACCACCCCTCATCCACCCCCCACCCCAACCCCCACCTCACCCCCAGTCTGTGCATATGATGATCTTGGAGGGGGGGGGGGGGGGGGGGGCTTCTTACCTCTGTTAGATGGAAACTGATGAGCTGTAGCCTCGCTCTCCCATAGCAACCTTTCTCAACCATAACAGCTGTCATTACAAATGGGTGTGTCCCATCTGTTGTTGAAGTGTTGTTTAGAAAGGCTACTCTCTCATTGGCCGATCTGCACGCTTTGTTGTGTTTGTGACCCTCCCTGTCCTGCCCCCTCGGTGGCCATTATGTTGCCCTCTGGCCACAGCTGAGCACTCAACTGTTAATACGAGGCCTCCCATCTCCGGAGCTGTGTGTTGATTAATGGCCGCTGTTATCTGCTGAGGAGGAGCAGGTGAGCCCTCGATAAACAGCAGGAGGCCACAGGGAGGACCACAATCTCAGACAACCTTCACAGTTCAGATGGGTCTCTCTCTCCCCCGGCTCGCCACTGATGCCCTATCACCATATTACTTTTGCCCACGCAGTACTGTAATTATTTTGCAAATTAACTTCTCCCCCCCCCCCTACTCTACCTCCCTCCCTCCCTCCTGCCTTTACTGTGTGCAATGGATCCCCTGCTCCCTTGCTGAATACTGTGCTGTAAGTGAATATCGAAGACCATCATAATAATAGGTGAAGGATCATAATAAAATCATAATCCCCACAGAGTAAAAAGTCATAAAGAGCATAATGTGTTTGTATGTGTGTGGGCATGGGCGTGGGCGTGTGTGTGTGGGCGTGAACTTTGACCATACTTCCCCTTTTACTAACTCTTGGTCTTGGTCTGGTGTCCAGTCAGTCTGGTTCAGGGATCATGCATATGCAAACACACACACACACACACACACACACACATGCACAACCACACACACACACACACACACACACACATACACACATGCATAACCACAGTAAGGCACAGACTGCCAAAGAGATGTTTACGTTGGTAAAGAAGCTTATAATGTATGCTACAAAATCCCCTATGGTGCTGTTTTGAAATGTGATTAGATGGGACGGTTGTCAGGACAGTCCTTTATATAGCCCGTCCTTCATATGCATGGGCCTCAAATCAGCTAATGGTCATTGGGATTTGGGCCGTGTGTGGTTTTCGTGGTTGCGGAGGTCAGACGGCCGAATTTAAATGCCAGCTTGGAGAGCGATGTGTCTTTTCACCCTGGATGGATTGATCGTAAAGTGGCGTCTCGCCAAGAATCACAATGCATGGTCAGGCACGAATGGCAAACTGTCAAAATGTTGACCTTTGAATTGGCATCCTTTCCTTTTCCAAGCCTTCAATTGAAATGTTTTTTGTAAAGCATTGTGGAGTTAACACAAGGGGTGGGAATCACTGGAAGCTCCGTGATTTACAATGAAGACCGTATTCATGTGATTTTATTTGGACTTTTAAGGATGAGTATTATGATGGCTATTTGCTGAGTATTATGAGACGCATTGGATTTCTTGATTAAAATCACGTAGACATTATCTAACATTAGAACAAGGCCACCCTTCAGACCAAGTGCTGCAAACCTAATTACCTGTCGCTGATTTAGATTGTGTTTGAGGTTTCTGTACCTACTGATCTATCTTATCAGTCCTCTGTTGATCCTCATCATCGTCTGCTCCATCATCCTTACATCTAGTCTTTAGTTTTGTCCTTTAGCTCTAGGGTCTTGCTGATTGCTAACATGTCTGCCAGGTGTTCCCCAACCCCTATCTTACAAACTGCAATCAGCATTACCACAGTGAGTCGGACTCTCAGACGAATTAGGATTGAAACCTCTGTATTTACATCATCTTTCTCGTCAGCACCACTATCTTCAAATCAACCTGCTTGTCAGTCTTGTTCCAGGCAAAATCAAGGATGCCTTTAAATTGAGATCCTTGTGTAGCAATACAAGCTGGGGGCAGAGCGTTGGCTCATTCAGTAAATCCCCTTAGCATCAAACAGATTCCTACATGACACAAAGCACTGTGTCTCTGCTTCAGACTCTTTCTCATCACCATGCTTTTTCCTCTGCATTCGTTCATTTGTTGGCGTATCTGTCTTTAATGATCCGTGTCTGTCTGTTCTGTGTCTTTTCATCACTCCATCTGGTTTTATCTGTTTAGCTCCTGTGATAATACGAACCTCTCTGAGCAGAGAGGGAGATGAAATGTGAACGCGCTAATAACTAGCCTCAAGCACTTCTCTGTGCGGAGGGCTCGACCAATTAACCAAATGGCCCTGTGCTCCAATCAGAGCTGTTTGAAAACCCTTCTGATTTCCTGAGCTGAGTTGAGAACTGAGATGAGAAGGTGTGTGTGTCAGTGTGTGTTGGTGTGCATATGTGCATGTGAATGAAACATTTCATACAGAAATAGTGTCTATGAGAAAGCTAAGGATAGAAGTCGGCTGGTCATGCAATTGTGAGATTTCTGGTAATGAACATGGATCCAATAGACAGTTTCTTGAGAGTAAAAGTTTTTTTTTTTTTTCTCTACAATAATCATGTTATATGTATATAGACATATGGGGGGGGGGGGGTCTAATACTTCGGTAATTATAGCCCCCATTGTGCAGGTTGGTGGAGTTTCAGCTAAAGGTCTGGACTTCTTTAAAAAGACATATTATGTCACAGATTTACAGTGGAGACTGGAAACCTCATGAAATGACTTAACAAGAGTTTCAATAATGCAGAGACCTGCCAGGATGCTCACTGCTTGCACACTTTATCTTCTCTGTTAATGGGTTTGTCGAAATAAATGATTCCCTCAGTGTCTATTTATAACATGAAATAGAGGAAATTAACAAATGGAGCAGAATATTAAGTAGACAGATTTATTAAAAGCTTTGGTTTACAAAAAAAAAAAACCCTCAGCCACGTGGTCATAAAGTTGGTGCATATTGCGATTAAAGAATGTAGCATGTTGGATATCCACACCCACAGGTGTTTGAAATACAACCTGAGATTGTAGCATGATATAGTAGCATGATAACTTTGATAAACAGAAACTTTGCTGTCACAGAAAGCGACTCTTCAGGAAACCGGTCATGAGGTGAAACATCTTTAAATGCAACACACTTGATTAACTGTATTTGTGTATCTTTTGAGAAGTTGACACATATTACACACAAAACTAAATGGCATTCATTTGCACCAGAAATGCTGTGAGGGGGGAAAAAATTCTTTTCATCTTCACCTTTTTGATAATCTACCCTACCCGCCTGTGATTCATGAAGAAAGCTTCTCAGCATTAATTGGACCTGGGGATGTCACTGGCTATTTATCTTTGAACTTTGCCATAGTTTAAATCAAATATTTATAAGGAGAGCCTTTTTCAGGAGGACCGTTTTAGACACGATCATTAGTCGTGACAGGACAGCTGTGTGGAGCCAATTAAGTATTCTTCATGAGCTCCACACCATCTCCTTGTGTCTCTTTCATGCTCACCCTTCCTCTTTCCTGCCCCCTTTTCGCTTCTCTTCCGTATTATGAAAGCGTCTCTAAAATATGTGTTTTCTAGAGTTTTCTAGAGCTTGGCTTGGTGATTTGACTCACACCAGGGTTTTGTCTTTATGTGTACTTGCACACTGCTAGTAGATAGAATAGTATTCTGGACTGGATCTGGCTGAGTTCTAGTTCTGGCTGTTGTCAGCAATGTTAACACATTTTGTTATAATCCATGCATCTTCTGGAAAAGAGATATCTTCATCTTGGTGTAGTGCTAGCCATGACCCTAGTTTCTTAGGGTTTCTTAAGGCTCTGCTTCACTGAGCCTTGAAGCCGTGGCTGTATTTGGCAGACTCAGTAACACCTTGAATGCCTGAGGGAGAACCATGGACTGTTTTTTTGATTCACTCTCCAATCTGCTCGCACCAGTGTTTTGCAGGGCTTCTGGACAGCTTAACCCGACACAGTGTCACAGTTGGGTGCCTCGACAAGTGCTGTGTCTCAAGAGAGTGTCAAAAGGTAGAATCTGTACTCACAAGAAGTGCACAATTTGCACATTCAACTACAACACGAGCAATGAACTGTGATTTGGTCCTCACAAGATGTGCATGCCTTGCACGTCGAACTAGAAGATGAGCATTGAACTGTGATGGCAACAAGTTTGTGTGTTTCCCTGAGGATGGGAAAATGATTTACAGTAGAACAAGTCCACATGCTCCTGAAACTTTGTAAAAACAGGTTATACCCTGTCTTTTATCGTTTCTCCTGTGTGAGCGTTTTGTGAAGGACACTGAATCACAAGAGAAAGGCCAAGGCCTATGACATTTTTTTTTGTGTTTCCTGTTTTCCAACCGACCCTAAAAAAAAATGCCGACCATAGCCTTTTTTTGGGGTGGGCTGCGTTTCCCTGTCGAAAAAAAAAAATCATTTTTATTTTCATTTTCGTTTTCTTACGGACTTCGGAAGACCATAGTCAGAAAATATCTCTGAACACAGCTGAAGTGTTCTCAGGAGGATTCTTAAATTGAACTTGAAATTGAATAAGGTGCCAGATTTCTAGAGACTTCCAGGCGAAAAACACATCGTTAACAGCCCTGTATCCAG
Source organism: Sprattus sprattus (assembly GCF_963457725.1). Taxonomy (NCBI): domain Eukaryota; kingdom Metazoa; phylum Chordata; class Actinopteri; order Clupeiformes; family Clupeidae; genus Sprattus; species Sprattus sprattus. Next base: position 33,698,047 of record NC_137922.1, on the reverse strand, counting down.
GTTTGCCCAAACAGTAGATGCTGCGTGTGCTTTCTATTCTAAAACTGATTGTTCAAATCCTTGATTGTGATTGGCTAAAAGCCATTGTAAAACCCAGCATAACCTTACAATTTGACCTGATTACATTCCATATTACTGCGCAGCGAATGGCAAGGCATTCATATAGCGCATTTCATACCCAGTGTTCCATCTGGCTGTTGCGTTGCTTCAAGGGTTGCGTGGCAACGATTTATTTAGGAACTATAATTTTTAGTGGCGGAAGAATGACGGTTTATCATTAAACTATTGTTTCTTAAATTGAATTGTCTTTATTTATGAAACCATATCAAATATTTGTAGTAACAGTTTTAGAAAAGCAATAAGCCCCGCGAGTCCGTGGTTTAGAACAGGTTCGCGTCGTGCCTAACAACTCCCCTTACCTGTTCTAAAATCAGCGCAAACCACGGCCTCTTGGGGCTTATTTCTTAATTACTGTGTATGCATGGCAAGTGTGAGAGCGCCGAAGTTGCGTAGTGGCCGCGACCGGTATTGCAGACAGATAGAGATTTCAAATTGGATATGAAAATGAAATCTGACACATAGTTTCAGCATTAAACTAATAAAATAATTGCTGTCTGTGGTTCTATATGGGCTGTGGAAATAAGATATTTGTGAATGCCTGATGGAATGAAATTAATGAGTTTGTGAAATTACTTTTGGATACTTTTGAAAAATAATAAACCAAAAAAAACTGGAAAACTTTACTCTGACTCTGAGCTTGTGGCCATACCCACGGAGAGATGGTTACCGGGGGCTCGGTCCATCACAATTGTTTAAAAAAAAAAAAAAAAAAAAGATAATCCCTACCTACCTACCCTAATTTTTTCAGGGCTGAAACAGGAAACGCAACATTTTTTCCTAGGCCCAAGGCATTTGGATATTGACACTACATAACGTAATGACTCTTGCATTAGTGACGCATCGACTGTGTGGGCTAGAGCTAGCAAACAAGAAATATAAGTGTAAGTGTAGGTATAAGTGTAAGTGTTTCTACAATGTTTCTGGATTAAATAATTGTATTAAAGAAATACCATTGTTAATACCATTTACATGTAAATGTTTATACCAAACGTTTACATCAAACAGTAAACTGCTCCTTACGAGAGTGTTGTTTTTGGCAGTGGCTCATAAAATATTGAACCCATACTCAGTTAAATGATGCAGTTGTCCCCTGTGCCACAACAACCCATGGCCGGTCTGACAGTCCCACCTCTCACCCTCCATCTCTCTGGTTTTCCTGGAGTCACTCGCCCTACTTTAGTGCCAGGCTCCATTTTTTTCTCTCTTTAGTCATCGATTGCCCTTCATCTTACTCAGACCTCTGCCACACCTTATTTCTAGCTCCATTCCTCTCTTTTCTCTCTCCCTCTTTCTCTCCCTGTTTTTATCCTTCTGTCCATATAAAGGCCTCCTTCCCTCCCTCCTGTCTCTATCTTTCTCTCACCTCCCCTCCATCTCCCCCTCCCTGTCATTCTTCTTCTTTGTATCACACAATCAAAAAGTGTGTGTGTGTGTCTGTATGTGTCTCCCTGGTTATGGTTATAAATACATATCTCCCAGGATTTGTCTCGCTCCCCTGTGTAGCAAAATCAAAAGTCTGTCTAACAGCTGCATTGAAGGCGAAGCACACCACTGGCACCGTCCTGCCTCCTCATCTTCTTCCTCATCTTCCTCCTCTTCCTCCTAGAACTGCTTTAGCAATTAGGCCAGGATGGTCCACAGCTCATTTCAAACAGAGGCCACAGGATCTCCCTTTATTTATGCCGGTGTCCTGCCAGCGCTGGCTAATCGGGCCATTAAGTGTGATCTGGTATTAAATTCATTATCTCCCACTGCAGTGGAGTAGGCACACTCTCAGAGCCGAGTGGCATTTCTGCGTATCCGCACGAGCAATTACGGGACTTGATTTCCTTCATGTATTCAGTCAGAGCCACTGAGGGCGTTTATAGTAGGACACCCGATTTTAATGCTGGAGAGCACTTTAAGGCTTGCTCAATTGCTGCAGTGGCTGTAATGTTGTGGCAACTGTAGCTGTGGTTTTTTTGTTTTTTTGTTGAGTTTTTTCAAAACAGCTTCCCACCAATCCTTGGTAAAACTGATTAAAATGACAGTGAGAGGGGAAAGCGGGTGTGGATTAAGGATCGAGATGAGTGGATGCTGGAGGATGCAAACCCTGTGCTGGGTGGGGGAGACTGACCTTCTCTTGATATATGTGAATTGTGAGGCTGTGTTTAACTTCTTATCATATCCCCGGTGCTTTCTATAAGCTGTACTGGATGCAAACTCACGTGGCTCAGGTTGTGGTGATGGGAAGTTCATGGGGTTAACTGTTGGAGAGGAAATTCATATAACATGTATGGCTCTGTTTAACCTTTTGGGCTTATTTAATAGCTAGGCTAACTGCAGCTCGGTGAAATGAAACCGTAGTATTACTGAAAGAATGCCAGTACTGTGAGAAAAGGTCAGTTGCTCAGATCCTGTTAGCCTCAATCTGACCATGTCAATCCTGGTCTGGCCTTAACGCACCCTCAGCTCTTCCTCAAAGGCAGGACCCTGTACTGTACTGCACTTCAGGCAACCTCCCTGTGCATACCACAGCTTTGTCAGTATTGTTATGCCGAGCACTCACCCGGCCAGTGACTGTGTTGAAACGTTAATACTATTTTGTCATGTCAGGCATAAAAATAACATGCACAGTATGCCTAGGCATGCTGGTTATGAGGTCAGGCCTTCATCACAACTGAAATCAGGCTAAGAGGAAGTGGATCATCTTTTCCACGTAGACTAGCTTCGTCATACTAAACAAAGCTCTACATGGCAATGTGTCTTTCCAGTGCGTCAATTATGTTGGAATTGTGATGTTACAGATGGGGTTGATTTAAAAAAACAAATATGAGGTTTCAAAGGTAAGATCAATTTGATATATAAAAGCTCTATCTTCGTCCAAAACTGTTGTCACCATTACTATTGTTAACCATACGACGGCAACATTGCCTGATTGACAAAGTTCTAATAAAAGTCTGGATAGAATCACACACCACCCTCCAACTTCTCCCAGACCATGTCTTCCACACACACTTACCTAGGATGGTATACTCTGCATAACTGTGACGCACAGTTTGTCTTTCATGATGTGCTGGGTTACGCCAATTCATAGCGTGAGTCACATTCGTACAGAGGCTGGGCTATAGTCAGTGATTTATGGTAGGACGGGAGTGCAACACATGCTGCATACTTACTCGCGCATGCCAGGAGTTCTTTGAAGCAACAGGCACTGACTGAGGTGGATGTGCAGGGGGTTGGGGTGCGGAGGGGCACGCGATCGCTTCCAGCGCTGCGCACTACCTTTTGTTGTGCGTCTGAAGTCCCCCGTTGAGCAGATCAAACGAGGAAGTGGAGGGGAGGGGGAAAGGCGGCAAGAGCGGCTCGTTCTCGGGAAGAGTGTGACGCCCACGCGTCAAAGTAGCGCCGAATGCTAACACAAAGTGAGAGCTTGAGAAGTTCAGCTTCTCCTACCCTGCAACTGTAGTTATCCTTCACAGCTGCTCTCAAGGACTTCTCGTGTTCTTGTGCCAACCAGCAAAATTGAGTGTGGTGGTCTGTTACCTTTTACCTGTGAAAAACAACAACATAAATATGTTAGCAACAGAGGTATTGATGATGTGTGGTTATGATTCAGACTAAGGATCTAAATCTAATTTGGAAGGTGCGTGGCACCATGAAATGGATCCAGAATGAGAGGGTGGAACTGGAACCTATCTTCGCAGAACATTCCGGGCTCTGTTCCCTGTGCTTGTTCCCAGCTCTTGGCCCCATGCCTCTCCCAGTCCACACACAGCCCACACACTCTTTGATGGTCATGGATACCATGGTGACACACTGATCAGTGGCCATGATATTATGTTTAGTCAAGCTTGTGTCACCATTCCAAAACAAGCTCATCATCCAGTTACATTTATATTCTGCAGCATTTACACAAATCTGTTTATTGCAAACACAATATACACAGATTACGTAGTTTAAAAGGTCTTGGTTTTCAAGGATCTTGTGTTTTTCTTCGGGAAGTCTTACGTTCTCTTTATGTTTAGTCAAGCTTGTGTCACCATTCCAAAACAAGCTCATCATCCAGTTACATTTATATTCTGCTGCATTTACACAAATCTGTTTATTGCAAACACAATATACACAGATTATGTAGTTTAAAAGGTCTTGGTTTTCAAGGATCTTGTGTTTTTCTTCGGAAAGTCTTACGTTCTCTTTATGTTTAGTCAAGCTTGTGTCACCATTTCAAAACAAGCTCATCATCCAGTTACATTTATATTCTGCTGCATTTACACAAATATGTTTATTGCAAACACAATATACACAGATTACGTAGTTTAAAAGGTCTTGGTTTTCAAGGATCTTGTGTTTTTCTTCGGAAAGTCTTACGTTCTCTTTATGTCTCTCAGCGTCTCGTTGTGGATAGTTTATGTATGTCCACTAAGTTTATTTTACTGTTGCTGTTTCCCAGTTTGTCTACCCATTGTGCATTGGTCCTGTAGAAAGTAATTTTGTTCTCCAATGGTGTCAGTGTGGTGTTGAGCACAGCGCCACATATTACAAGACATTCAGCTAGAAAAGAGACAGGTGGCTATAATTCACTCCCCCCCCCCTCCCCACCCTCTTGTGCTTATTCTCTCCTTTTCTGATGTTCTTTCTCTCTCTCCCTTTATCTGATATATTTCAGGATGTTCAGAGAGTCATCAATCCCACAGTTATTGGCGTGGACGGCGTTGTCATCAAGAGCGATGGAAAAGAGGGCTTGGTGGCCGCCAGCGAGGTGGGCTGGATGACCTCGGTCAAAGACTGGGCCGGGGTAATGATCTCGGCACAGACGCTCACCGGACGCGTCCTGGTAAGTTATTCCAGGACACCCACAGAGCAAAGGCCAAGGCCACACCATTCGTAGCCCCAAAAATGGCAGCAAGACTGCCCCCTGGCACCATGTCCTGGCTAGCCGGCTGTCATTCCGAGGCTGCGGCTGAGAATCACAATTACCACATAATGCTGTTTGTGTAGCTCTGCTTGCTCAGCTGGTTAGCATTAGCTCAAGCTATGCCAAGGTCACAGGTTCAATTCCCAGGACAGGGACATGTTGATAAAAGCAGGCATTGACCATGCTGTAAACTGCATTGGACGAATGTGCTTGAAGAATGACTCAATGTAAACATCTAAATGTAGAAAGGCTACGTACCAGGGCTCTTAATCCCACCTTTCAGCATCGCACAGCTGTGTCAGTCTCTGGATGTCCACAAAACAAATTCACTTAGGTCTGTGTTGTTTGAAAAGCTCATACAGATCACTGGTGGCTTGCTGCTGTGAGCCATTCTCACCCTCCACCCTCATTATGTGTTTTTTTTGGCCCTGGCGTCCAAGCAAGAGGCTTACTGTATGAGTTTGGCCAGTAACTATGTATAATGGCCACTTGCCCAGAGTGGAGGTTGAACAAAGCGTGGCTGATATTTACTGATATTTATAACTAGCGTCAGAGTCTACTAGCCCACTCCAGTCCTCTTTGGCATATGGTATGTAATGGGAACTGCCAAGTCAGAGGCTGATGCACGTTAGTATGAGAGACTAGTCATACTATTGAATTGTTAATCCTTCTTTCTGCCCCTCTCCCAATAATATTAAGTCCATCAGTCTGTCTGTCTGTCTGTCTGTCTGTCTGTCTGTCTGTCTGTCTGTCTGTCTGTCTGTCTGTCTGTCTGTCTGTCCGTCTGTCCGTCTCTCTGTCTGTCCGGAGTATCACAACTTCATCTGGTGTTATGAATTGGCTGGAATTTTTGCCAGTAAGTGTATATCCATTCATTCATGCATTCGACATGGCATAAGCTTTTGCGGAGGCTGCATGCAGCGCTGCGAGAGTCGCCTACACGCTTGGACACGCATGTCATCTCTCTTCTCGCCCCTGTTATCCTCATTACATTGTGTGTTGGGATTAAGTGAAGATTTATCTGCGTGAGATTAGGGCCCGACCTCATCACTGTGCCCCTGGCTGCCTGGCTGACCAGCCTTATGGGTCAGCCTCACTGGAAACACTGCCAGACTGACCAGCCTTATGGGTCAGCCTCACTGGAGACACTGCCTGGCTGACCAGCCTTATGGGTCAGCCTCACTGGAGGCACTGCCTGGCTGACCAGCCTTATGGGTCAGCCTCTCTAGAGACGCTGCCAGACACGGCCCTCCAAAATGGGATTGTTTCCCTTCCTGTCGCGCCGTCCTTGACAGGAAAAGAAATCGTCCAAGGTCCCGCCATATGAGTTTGGAGATCCGATAGCAAATTGTCTGACAGCACTTGCCTTTTAACGATTAGCATGGTGGCGGTATAGGGTGCGTGGGTAGGAGTATCGTAGCTCATCAAGGCCATCGTTCTGCTGATGGCTTTATCCTCCTGTGGTGGTGGCTCTGCACAAATGTGGCAGCAGGAGTGGCAGCAACAGCAGCTTCACTACTCTGTAATGACTATGTCTTCACTCTTAGTCTGTTTTGGGCTCCGAAAGAATTTTGCAGCCAATTGTTTAGAAGTACTCTGTGGAGTGGTGAACAATTTTTGTGTGTCTGTGGACATATAGTTTCTGTGTATTTGTGTGTGTGTCTGTGTGTGAGTGTATGGATACAGCATAGGATGCATATTTGTGTGTGTGTGTGTGTGTGTGTGTGTGTGTATTGGCAGAGGAGGACCAATGTCTTTCATCAATGCCCCTCCTCAGTTGTGACAACCCACGATGACACACACATACGGATACAGACACAGATTGACACGATAACACACACACACACACACAGACACTGGCATTATGTTTAGTGAGCCCCGGGTCTGTCGCCATGGCAACAGCAGCTTACCTAAGAGCAGCAGATGTGTATTCTATGTCAGCTTGTTTAGGGGACAAATTAAAGCTTTATATCTGTGGCCATCTGAAAACGTATTTGGGTCTGGGGAAAGACACACAGTACACTGGATGCCCTTGTGCATGGAGCCCACAGCATGGAGCAGTGAATTGTTTACATTGAACAGTGGGAAGCAGTGTGTGTGTGTGTGTGTGTGTGTGTGTGTGTGTGTGTGTGTGTGTGTCTGTGTGTGTGTGTGTCTGTATAGGCTTCAGGTCCGTCTCGGTGGCCATTTTTCGGGTCACAACGAAGACTTGGCAGATTACAAAAGATCAAACATCGCCCTCAACGTCCGTTGATTTGAGAGCCCACACCACCACCACTACCACTACCAACCCCCCCAAGCCTCCCCACCCTTAAGCTTTGTCTATAAAGGCTTATCTCTGCAGTCAAAATGTTCCTTTCTCACAGCCTGTGTGTGTGTGTGTGTGTGTGTGTGTGTGTGTGTGTGTGTGTGTGTGTGTGTGTGTGTGTGTGTGTGTGTGTGTGTGTGTGCGAGGCCGCCCCCTATCAGTCTACATCTGTCAGTCTACGACTCGTTACAGATTTGATGACATGATACTGAAAGAGGAGGGAAACGCGTGTTTCGCAGACAAAAGCACTGCCTATTCATTATTTGCCGACAGCCCCCAAATAAAACCTGGGGTGGCAGAGCAGGTGGCTGGGGCTATTCTTGTGCATCGCCGAGCCCTTTAAGGAGTTTTTACTGACATTTGAGCGACCGCCATGTTTGCTCTGTGTGGCGATATGTTTTCCAGTCGGTAGCAGAGGTCAAGTCTTTGCTTGACATGTTGTACATGTGTATTCTGTCTAGTATTGTTATGGTATTGGTGGTATTCCATATTGGTGAATGAATTGATGTCAGTTCATCACAACATGATTGTTTAATTTCATTTTAGGATGATTAAGGAGTTGCCTTTGGGGGTTAGCATTCAAAATGGTGGTTTTCAACACAGCACTGTTTGCTGTGTGTCAACATTTGTTCCGGTGGGAAGCAGAGGATTTGTCCTTGTCTGACAGCATTGTATATGTGTGTTCTGTTTTACACATAGCAGTAAATACATTGATATCAGCTGTGTGTTTAGTTTTGTTTTAGACTTTTTTGTGATGTTTAAGGAGTTGTTTGTGAGGTTAGCATTCAAAATGGTTGTTTTCAACGTGCATGAAAATCATGAGGCAGAACCCTTTTCTGAGTTCACTTAATTTCACTGATGGCTTCCTGGCGACGTTAGGGGACCAAGCAGCGCTGTGATTTTGATTACTGAAAAATAAACGGGGTATTTTAGAGAGACGAGTCTGTCAGTGAGTGGCCGTGTTGAGTTATTGAAGGATCAAACCAGATAGCCGCTGACCCTGAGCAGCATGAGGGCCGCAACCGGCCCAGATCTCGCCTTGATTGGGCCCCTGTATAGGAGTTGGTGCAGCACCAGTCATGCCCTCCACTGGTTCTGCTGTGAGATATTTCAGCCGGCTATTTAAAGTGGTGCGTATTATTAATTCATCCCCTTCCCATTCCGGACCGCGAAGCCTGTCGCCTCGCCAGTGACCTGAAATGCTTTGTCTTGTCTAACACAAATGGTCCTGAAGAGCGGAGTGCTGTGGTGGACTGGCCACGGTAACTGAGAGGATTTCGTCGAAGATTCCACCTCACGTCACCACGGGGAAAGTTTTATTTTTCAGGGCCATATCTGCCTTGTAATACTATATAAGTCTTTCTGAATGATACCTTGTTCTCTTTAAAAATATTGTGATCTGAACGTGCATATTCTGGCATCATTGACCGGTGTTGTTATGATCCATGTTACACTTTTTCGGGTAGATTTCTGGACAGTAAAAATCCATCGCTGGGATGCTAACGTGTTATTCCACACACAGAGATGCACAAAGTGGTGCATTGAGGTTTTCAGGAGATCTATTTATATCATATTTCAAGTTAGTAAGCAGGCTTTTGGGAAGTGATCCAGTGTAGTTTGGTCCTGTAGACGCCACAAGCGGCTCCAACCTGGCCTGGGGAACAAGTCTGTGTGTCACCCACCAGAACCTCCTGCTTGACCTCCTCATCTGTCCAGTGTAGGCTCCCTCGCTCCTCAACCACATTGGTTTTGTTTGTGTGTGTGTGTGTCTGTCTCTCTGTGTGTGTGTGTGTGTGTGTGTGTGTGTATGTGTGTGTGTATGTTTGTTGCATGTTTGTTTTTGTATGTTTTTGTGTGTGCATGTGTTCTGTGCTTATGTTTGTTTGCCCATTCCCTCGACCCTGACCGTCCAAGGTTCTATTTGTCCAATCAACTGATGCTTCGAGGTCTGGGCAGCAGGATGGCTCTGCCATTATAATTTCCCTCTTTAGAAGACACCTCTGGCACGAATCCGCGACACATCTGGGCCTCATCTGGACAGCATCCGCCCCAATGTCAGCCTGTGGCTAAGGTATCCCCAGCAGAGGAGAGGGGGACATGTCACGACTTAATCTGTCTTTTTGGCAGCAGATCATGTACAGAAAAATTCTGGCACAGACCGCAACTCTGTTGCTATAGAGAAGCCCAGAGATCGGAGCAGCATTGGAGCAGACACTGACAAGCACTGCCCAGCTAAAAGGCTTTTCCCGATTAGGTTCTTAGAAGGATTTGAATACATAGAATCAATATACCATTTATCAGCACCAGTGCTTTATATTTTTGCCAATAGTATAATTGTGCTTAGGTTGAAATACAAATTCCTGTCAGACAGTATACCCTCCATATACTTTTATCATAATTTGATCAGCCCATAATTTGTTCCACTGTTGTGTTACGGTCTTGTGTCCCTCAAGAGAGGGTTGATGTCAGTCATAGCAGGGTTTTAGAGGCTGGAAAATCACACCAAGGTGAAGCCAACAACAGCATCTATTATTTAATGCTTGTGAGGATATCTGAAGGAATATTTTGTCATCTGATAGGTATAAAATCATTTTTACAAAGCTCTGACACCATATAAATGATTAAACAATCCTTGGATTGAGAATGATGTGAAAGGGAAGTCCTATAAATGGCAGGTCACAGGTTTTAATCATGCACTTCGCTTTTGTTTGCATAAAGGCCAGCCTTATTGAAATGCTAATCTTAGCAACCAATTAATTTTCATCGTATTAGTTTGCACTGAAGCACTCAGGCTATTCCCCCCCTTTGCCCCTGGCTTAAAGTAATGTGATAGTGACGTTACTGTTGTTGATTGATGCCCACTGTACACAAGTACCAACTGGGAACTGTTTTAAGGGATCACTCAAAGAATGTGGTGAATCGAATGAACCGTAATGGCCCCTTAGATTACTGCACCTACACAGAAAGCCTGTAGGCAGTTTTGTAGCATTCTTGGAAGGGAAGGGGAAAATGTGAATTTGCATTATTGACACTTAATGCTTTGTTTGTCTGGGAAAGCATCCTGTTTTCTGTCTCTTTCCATTATTTCAACTACATTTCAGTAGAAACAAGATTAGGAACCACTGGCACCATTTTCCTTGTTTGACCATTATTTTTAGACTACTCCGGAGTTAATCCTCAGTTTAAGGACAAGCAAGTGAGATGGATCCTAGGAGAGATCACTGAAGCATGGGGGGAATGACCTACTAGTCCAGTGCACTGGATATTAAGGGCCATATAACAAAGGTACTTTCACAACATGCACATTGAAAGGCCATAACATACAGGTCTGGCTCAAACAATAGAATGAGGGCATGCAACAGGTGATTCAATTTGAACACTTGATCATCGTGCGATTATCAAAGTTAGATGTGGATATCTACACGGGTGTTGATCATCGTTCATAAACTCCACTCATTATCGCTGTTTAGCTGTGCACCATGTTCAATTAACGTTAAAGGCTAACATGCAGACCAGAAAAATGCTTTGTAAATTTGGCCCACTATGTTTCAGTTCCTCCTCAATCTCACCCTGGTTGTGTGGGTACTCTCTGTGGATTTAGAAGTGGGCCGCCCGGTGCCCAAAAGGATTATTTTAACATTTCACAGCCTAACTCAGACCTGTAGAACTTTGTCGAATTTACAGTGTGCTATTCAGAGCCCTAAAGAATCCTTCAGCTTATTTTCACAAGGCAACATTTAACACTCTTACAAAGAGCTCATTGATAGTTTTACAGCTCCAAGGGACAATTCAAAAGCACATAAAGCTTTTAAAACAATTTGAATCGATTTGAGTCTCAGCATTCACAGGCAGGCGTGCAACAAGGACGCTTGGTCACTGGACTCTACCACTAAACTTTGTCGGTACAGGCTTAAGCTGCAAATACAGTCTCACACCATAACACACATCCAGGGACACCACACATGCTTCAGTGATCCACACTGATGCCTGTGGCTGAAATACAAGGCAGGGAGTGTACATATAAACTCCACGCAGCAAGGAGATGCCACAAGTGTCAGAGTTTGCACATTAAGGCCACAAGGTAGTGATCTTCTGGGGGAGGTGAAAGGGATCTATTATGACTTAGGAAACAGCTTGTGACTTCAAAGTAAGTGGTATATGGTGAGGTATGTTGGAACCGTGTGGTTCAGTATCTTAAAGTAAGTGGTATATGGTGAGGTATGACGGGACCGTGTGGTTCAGTATCTCATAGTAAGTGGTATATGGTTAGGTATAATGGAACCGTGTGGTCCAGTATCTCAAAGTTAGTGGTAAATGGTGATGGAATCGTGTGGTCCAGTATCTCAAAGTTAGTGGTATATGGTGAGGTATAATGGAACCGTGTGGTCCAGTATCTCAAAGTAAGTAGTGGTATATGGTGATGGAATCGTGTGGTCCAGTATCTCAAAGTTAGTGGTATATGGTGAGGTATATAGGTTCAATTTACATTTCAAAGAGCATTTGTTTGTGGTGCTCGCTATTTTGTCTAGTTTTTTTCGAAATGAAACACTTTTAATAACAAACTAAAATCTCTGCAGTTGTTCAGCCTGTAGAAGTGGTGTAGTGCCCATAGGCTGGAAGGGCTTTAGGCTCATTAGACAGACCACAGGGAAGTTCCTGGCAACCGGCACCTCCGCCCATCCCTTTCTAAAACCAAAGCAGGAACTGATCTCAGATAAGAGAGGGTGGCTTAATTAAGGCAAGCTACAGTTCACTGGTGTAGTGGACCAACCTGTTCCATGAAAAAGCCCTAATCGACCTCCTCCTTGTGGAGGGGACATGGATCAGTTTTTGCAAGGCCTTGATTCTTACTGGAGTCAAAATGCATGACTGTCTAGATTTCAAGTGTTTTGACCCTTCAGTTGAGAAGAAATTAAACCTTAACAGGAGCGATCACAACTTTGACAAACACTCAGACACAGAAACAATTAATTAAGTTGTTAACAAACATCTAAAGTTCAGTTTAAAACTTTGTTTGTCTGCATGCATTGTAAATAAGAAGAATAGAATAGAAAATAATGTATTTGTCATTGTGCATTAGATAGATACACAACGAAATGTGCTTGTGCAACCACTAAAAAAAAACAATGCTTACATCCACGTACACCCTTCAACCACACTAAAGCACATTCTGTATCATAACCAATGATGCATAAAAGCTTTTGCCTATACAACAACACTGTGTGAAGTATTTCATCTTTACCTGATCATAAATCATTCACGTCTGTATTCCCTCCGTATTAGTGCAGATGATGAAGGGTTTTAATAACCTCTTTGCAGGATTGAAATGTGAGGAGAGCCGTTTCATTATTTCACTCCATTAGTGCACGAGGACTGAAGTTCACAACGAGCCAGGGAGAGTTCTCTTCTCAGAGTGGGGTTACACAGAGGATGCTGATTTAAGCCTGTGTGTGTGTGTGTGTGTGTGTGTGTGTGTTACGTGTGCGTGTGTGTGTGTGTGTGTGTGTGAGTGTGTGTGTGTGTGTGTGTGTGTTAAGTGGGCTCTTGTGCACATATGTGTGTGTGTTTGTCTGTGTGTCAATGTGAACGTCTTTGTGTAAGTGTGTTCAGATGTGTGTCTGAGTGTGTGTGTTTGTGTGCACATGGAAATGGGGAAGCCTCTGGCAGAGATCCTGCTCAGCAAACACACACACACACACACACACACACACACACACACACACACAGACACACACACCCTGCCTCGATAGGCTGGCACAGTGACAAGCTCCACACCACACCAAGCTGTGGAGAAGAGACGGGGTGTGGTCTTTTGTGAGATTTGTTTTCCTGTGACTGTCATATCCACCCGGCCCCAGTCTCAGACAGATGGGAGGCAGGGAGATCTCCTTCATTGTGTTGACATCCGTCTGATGGGTGAGGCTTGTCATTAAACAGTTATGTACAGAGGAAGTCCTTTTCTGTCATCCAAAACCCCTAGAAATATTATATAATATAATATAGTATAGTATAATATGGTATTTACAAAAGTATAAAACACATAATTGGTAGATTGAGACTGATTATTCCTTCCCAGTAACAAGGGCAGCTGATCACACAAGTTATTTACATCCAGTGTTTAGCTGTCAGGCCTTCCCCAATGGCCCAGCCTCCCAGCCTGAGGCTCAAATCCTGAAGGACTAGGGGTGCTTAGTATGGCTGTCATCATCCACTGCTAGTATTTCCAGTGGGCTTTCAATGAGGAGGCGACAGCCTGAGGCATTATCTACTAAGCCACTGTAACTGCTGCTGCTGACCTGTTTCCCTTATGTGCCAGTCTACCCTCAAAAGAGCTCAGGAGTCATTCATATGAAGCCTTACCGCTGACCATTGTTTGGGAAATAAAAATATATCGGTACAAGATGAAGACGTACTTCAGTATATCCCTTTTTTGCAGTTATATGTCTTGAAAATAGATGACGTATGCACATACAACAAGGGTTTATGAAGTGATTACGACATTCTCCTCATCGGGGTATTCTGAAAACAGATTTCTCCCTAGGTTTGGGATTATGAAGCGTTCTGCTTTAGAACATACCATAGTCACTATTGTAGGGGCCAGACAGTGGAATCAGGATAGAGGATGAACAAGCATGTCGTCTATTTGGGGTAAACGTGATGATATAATGGCATTACCTAAAACGTTTTGTTGCACTGCGGTCTGCTTTAGTTGCCAACCTGCAAGACAAAATAAAGATTAAGTGATTTGATAAAGATTTAGGTCATCAAAACTCTTGCAAAAGTGTTGTTGATAAAATATATTGAATTGTCTGTTTTCTTAATCAATGCCTGGTAATTAATACTTTAAATGTTGAATTTTATGGCTTTGAGATGCTTCAACCAAAATGTATCTTCTGTATGTCGAAAGTTTTGGAAATAATATTATATCAGATGGGGATAATCTGTGAGATTATGTTTGTGTTTTAGTTAAGATTTACCAAAATGTTGGTTTAAATGAAAGGTATGGCAGATGTTACGAAGAGCAGACAAAATGTGTGTGTGTGTGTTAAACTCAGAGGACATTGTGTCTGTGTGTGGATGCTTGAGAGAGAGACTGCTATTTAAGAGTGAAACATCAACACGTTTATTTTCTAGTTTCTGGCTTCCCTCAACTCTCTATACTGCTGTGCAGTTCTCTCCAGATGACATAGTCCATGGACCCATCCATCCTTTCTGCGGCTCATGATCACTGGGCTTTAAAACTGGGCACACATTATCTACCTTCATCACCCATCTCCTCCAGGAACACACCCAACATACAAATATACTAATGAGGCCAGAATGAAGTGGGAAAGTCCTTTGAGACCTTAGTGAAAACACTTGACCAAAAGAACATTAAGAGAGAGGTGTCTGTTTGAGATGAACTCATTTTAAAGAAGGGTTGATATCAGAAAGGAGAAATAAAATAGATCTTGGTTGAAAAAAGATTTGTCGTGCTAGACGGAAGTCATGAAATTACCACGAGACGGCTTTAGGCGATCTAGCAGAGAGGGAAGACCGCATCGCCCAGCATAATCTTCTGTCATTGACAAGATCAGTGTAAAAAGTCCTCTTTCCATTCTCTGATCTGTGTTTATGAAAATTGTTTTGCGCAGTCATCACAGAGGGTAAAGAGAGAGGCTTAAAATATTATGTTGTCTGAACTTTTATGTATTAATGCAGTAAGCCACAACTGGAATCAATTATCTTGGGAGTTTTAATCTGTTGCACACACACACATACACACACACACGCACACACACACACACGCACACACACACACACACACACACACACACATCCACAATATATATACTGTATATATACATATACACACACACACACACAAGTTCATGGGTCCTGCCGACATGAATTTCAAGAATTACATTTGTGCAATAAGCTGTAGGTTGGTGGATCAAAGTGGGGGAAAAGTGTTGCGTGTTTTTTTTTTAGAGTTCATATCAAATCATTAGATTACATTTTGCAAACTTACTACTAGACATAGCAAGGAATACAAATGTTACTCATTGAAACGGTGATGCATTTCACAGTAAGCAGTGCTTCTGAAAAATATGAGTGAATTCATTACTGTCAGCCAGCATCTTGGATCCTCATGTCATAGCTGAAACACCGCTAGCATTTAGTGATTTATTTCAGCAGATACAAATACAGTATTGGATTTCTCAGGCATATGCTTCTATATTTATTTATTTGCCTGTTCATCTATTGACTTTTTAGCTATTTAGTTACTTATTTATTTACCATGCCAATCTGCTAAGGAAGGAATTATGCAAGCTCCATGGAAACGGAGAAGGGGAGGGGTCGATTTGAGGGGGGGGGTGGGGGTGGCGGGGTGGGTCGGTAACGTAAGACTCTAAACTCAGCCTGACAGCAGGATTTGATGGCAAACAGGCGAGGCGAGGGATGGCATCTGTTTTTGGTGGATGCTCGTGTCCAAAACAGAAGCTTCCGGATCTTGTCCTCTTAATTGAAGGAGGGCAGAGATTTCCAAGCTCGGTGATGACTCGTCTGAGGGGACGAGCAGACGACAGGGGTGGGGGGGGGGCGAGTGGAGGGGAAGGGCCCGTGCCATCATCGTGTTTGTTTGGGGGCTGGGGGGGGGGGGGGGGGGGGAGCAGTGATGCGAACGTCACCCCTCGTTCACCTCTGTCATCATGGAGGTGGTGTTGCGCTTTTGACAGTCGGGTGTGTGTGAGAGGAAAAAATTAAATATACCTCTTTTTAGTATCCAGTGCCTGTGGCTAGTGTATGTCCTCACTGAAGCCGACCCATGGACCCCTGATATTCAAGTGTTTAAGCCACATTGATGTTTTTTCTTTATGTGAAGCCTGCCTGAATGTTCTGTTTCTACATTAAATAGATATTTAAGTGTTTAAGCCACATTGATGGTTTTTCTTTATGTGAAGCCTGCCTGAATGTTCTGTTTCTACAGTAAATAGATATTTAAGTGTTTAAGCCACATTGATGGTTTTTCTTTATGTGAAGCCTGCCTGAATGTTCTGTTTCTACATTAAATATATATTTAAGTGTTGAAGCCACACTGATGGTTTTTCTTTGTGTGAAGCCTGCCTGAATGTTCTGTTTCCACAGTAAATAGATATTTGCTTAAGCAGTACGCCTGTGCTTTTCCCACTGGAGGGAAGGGTCAGAGTTCTCGCTGAGACTTAAATCAGCAACATTATGCTGCACAGCTTCCCCTCCATTTATTCATAGACTTTAAGTGTGTGTGTGTGTGTGTGTGTGTGTGTGTGTGTGTGTGTGTGTGTGTGTGTGTGTGTGTGTGTGTGTGTGTGTGTGTGTGTGTGTGTGTGTGTGTGTGTGTGTGTGTATTAGTTTTTAGATTTAGATAGATAGATAGATGGCTAGAAACGTAGATGGATGGATGGATGGATAGATAGATAGATAAATGGCTAGAAATGTGGATGGATGGACAGATAAATGGCTAGAAATGTGGATGGATGGATAGATAGATAGATAGATAGATACATGGCTAGAAACATAGATGGATGGATAGATAGATAGATAGATAAATGGCTACAAATGTGGATGGATGGACAGATAGATAGATAAATGGCTATAAACCTGGATGGATGGATGGATGGATTAACACATAGGTAAATGCACACTTAAACAGATGAACATATGGCACTAACATTGATCTCTACATAGATCTCCTTGCCCTTGAAACCAGATGCTGCTCCTACATGTGTAGCTGGGGCTCCGACCAGGCGGATTAATCAGCGGTATGCCTTTTACTGCACTGGTCATTTGCAGAGTGGCCCGAGGCCCACGCACCAGATCGAGAGGTGACTGTAAATTATTCAGCCCTTGTGCTGTAAGCACTCCGTCCTCGCTCGTGAAGAGAAGCATCGGAACCCTTGTAATTATCGCTCTTAGCACAAGTCGAGGAGGTGAAGATTTCATCTCCCTTTTGTGTCTCGTGCTTCTATTGTCGGGAGTATTCAATTCAGTTCAATTCAAATGTATTCATTTGTAGAGCGCCTTTGACAATACACCTGGTGTCAACGCGCTTTATAGAGCCCAAGATCTGAACCTAGAGCAAGCATTAATTGGAAGAAACTTTTAGCAGAACCCAGCCAGAGGGGGGACCCCTCTGTGCTTGAGGCCGGCCTGGTAGAGGGACAGAAGGGGGTAAGGGTCGTGAGAAAAAAAGAGGCAGGCAGATAATTCATACATAGACTCACGGGTGATTTTTCTTTTCCTCCAGGAAAGTGTAGGTAGAGGAAATCTATACGGTCTTGATTATGTCACCTTTTCACCTGTAGATGTGTAGAATAAGCTTCCTTACAAAGAGCTGACAAAAGATATTTTTTGATGTGAAATTTATTAGACGTCCATTTAGACATGATCCTGGAAACATGGTCAGCATGCTTTAAAATGAGCATGTAGAGGGATTTCATGAGATGAAGTGTGTGTGTGTGTGTGTGTGTGTGTGTGTGTGTGTGTGTGTGTGTGTGTGTGTGTGTAAGTTGTGTGATACATCTTATTTGTTTTATTTATATATTTAAACTTTGTTATACAACCACCACCACCTTTTATCTCGATCTTTAAAACATCCACACAGTATGATGTGATTGAACAGCGCGGGTGCTTCACTCAAAGCCACAGGTCTATCTCGATGTGCCCAACCTGATGAACACAATAGAGACAAGCTAAGCCCGGGTGTCAGTGTCTGCTAAACCCACGCTGAGCAGGTTAAATTAGGCTACTCCTTAAAAAGCCAGGCCCTGAGAGGGGAAGGAGAGTGTGTGTGTGTGTGTGTGTGTGTGTGTGTGTGTGTGTGTGTGTGTGTGTGTGTGTGTGTGTGTGTGTGTGTGTGTGTGTGTGTGTGTGTGTGTGTGTGTGTGTGTGTGTGTGTGTGTGTGTGTGTGTGTGTGTTTGTGTGTGTGTGTGTGAGAATACTGATTAGTATTCTGCGTGTACAGGCTGCAGGCACGTCCAACAAAAGACCAAAACATTGCTCCAGACTCCAGTCTGAGTTTTTAATTGGGCATATTACCATACACAGACAGGCATTATCCATTGTTTGCCTTCATTTTCATATAGGCCACACAGAAATAAACCGAGAGAAAGACTAACAGAATAGGATCATGTTTTCCATGGGTTTACACCATTGGTTTACAAAGAATAAGAACACAAATGAAAAGCAGGGACCGATTAAAGCATCATGAAGCAATTTCACAGTTTCATTGAGTTCTCTTTAGACTATAGCTCCTCGTCCAGACGTCAAGTTCCATCTGACCCCAGGGTTTGTATGTATGTAGGAATGTATGTATGTATGTATGTATGTATGTATGTATGTATGTATGTATGTATGTATGTATGTATGTATGTATGTATGTATGTATGTATGTATGTATGTATGTATGTACAGTATGTATGTATGTATGTATGTATGTACTGTATACTGTATGTATGTGTGTGTGTGTGTGTGTGTGTGTGTGTGTGTGTCTGTGTCTATTTGTGTGTGTGTCTGTCTGTCTGTCTGTCTGTCTGTCTCTCTCTCTCTCTCTCTCTCTCTGTCTGTCTGTCTGTCTGTCTGTCTGTCTGTCTGTGTTAAGTTTGATGATGGCTCATGATGGCACTGGCAGTATTCTGATTACAGTGAATCCACCACCAAACTCTCTGCGGCATCCGTCTTGTTTATTCAACAGCCTGACTTCTCCAGGTCGAGAGGCCTTGAGGTTTTGTAACAGGTAGCAGCGGTTTGCATAAATAGAAGGTTCGATCAAATGAAGCAGGCAAAATTCTCATATTCATTTCTCGGCTGGGAATTCTTCTTTCTTTTCAAGGTAAACCTTATTACCATGGAAGGGCCTACCTACTGGTTTGCAGTCATATTCCCTTGTTTGAATTCAGTAATTGACTCACAGATGCCTATTTCCCCGCATGCTTTTGCTCAGAAAAGTTCCTTACCTCTAAACAGGGGAGGTCCCCGAACACAAATCCCTGCCAGAGGTAGTTTTCTCCTGCCATGGCTGCCATGCCGAGCTGAGCATTGGCGGTGGCTGAGCGCTTGGGGCCATCTGTTTGACAACTGGTCCACTGAAAATCTCAAGCCTCCCCTGAAAGTAAATAGTGAGGGGGGGAAAACACTGAAGGATTATCACTTTTGATTAAATGGTTTGTAGCTGAACAGCCCTATAACTGTGGAAATATGGTGTATGTCCCTTCTGTTCTTAGGGTCAAGATGATGAAAGAATGAAGGACCATGGCATTGTCACAAGTGAGTGGGATGAAGTTTAGCAAAGGACTAGCCTTAGACCTGTTTCAGGGACGGAAGCTGGTGGGGACAGACAGGAAATGTCTTGGACATTTTTACTGCTGTGAAACGACTCAAATGCCTAGACGACTT
>NC_137922.1:33633307-33673307 GCF_963457725.1 Sprattus sprattus | reverse complement strand
AGGAACTGTCACAGCTACAGGCCCAATCCATTGCTTGAAGGAACCCAGGTGGAAATAAACCAAACCAACCAGAACAGGACCGAGCGTAATGTGTAATGAGTGAATACTTAAGTTTTCATTGGGGTTGTGTTGTCCCCGGGCTCCTGTTTCCTGACTAAACCTGAAGAGGTGTGTGGTGCATGATGAAGGATCTGACGTGTTAGAAAGTGAAAACCCAGAAACCCCACCCCCCCCGTGAAAACAAGCACCCACAGAGACAATTACCTCTGGACACGTGCCCACCACCGAACAGGGAGTTTACCTTCTCTCTCTCTCTCTCTCTCTCTCTCTTTCTCTCTCTCTCTCTCTCTCTCTCTCTCTCCACATTGGCACCTGCTGACATCACTTTGGCAGCTTATCTGATCAGCTGATCGCTTGTGTACATACGTGTTACCTTCCGCCCCCCCCTCCCGCTCCCTAGTGATATCCCCCCTTGTTTATGTTCCTGTACAAACATCTCAGACCCAATCCACTGAGTGAACCACTATAAATGATTCATTGGGAACTTTTCTTTTCTTTTTTTAAGTATATCGGGCTGGTGGAGAGGTATAGAATGACCTCAGTGTAATTACAGTTTACTGCGCGGGGCTATGTCATTTTACCCCCACTGGCCATTGCTCGTCTTGGCAGCTCTTTGGCTGGAGCTTGTGCATATTTAATGGAACAGGCCAGCATTAGGGTCCGCGGGGAGTAGTTCATTAGCCGAATTAATGATTTATTACAAAGGCGTTCCATGTTTGGACCCCCCGTCCCCCCTAATGGGCTCTTACCATAAGTCAATAATCACTGTTTCCAGTCTGATTAAATTGTTCACTGTGAATCTCATCCTCTTCCTCTCCTTCTCCTCTGCAGGTGGTCCTAGTGTTCGCTCTCAGCATCGGAGCCTTGGTGATCTACTTCATAGACTCTTCAGAGTAAGTAGTGTCCCTCTGTCTTTGTCTCTGTCTCTGTCTCTGTCTCTGTCTCTGTCTCTGTCTCTGCCTCTGTCTCTGTCTCTGTCTCTGTCTCTGTCTCTGTCTCTGCCTCTGTCTCTGTCTCTGCCTCTGCCTCTGCCTCTGTCTCTGCCTCTGCCTCTGCCTCTGACTCTGACTCTCTCTCTGCCTCTGCCTCTGCCTCTGCCTCTGCTGGGACACTGTGTGTGTCTGTGCACACATACAGGGTCCAATGTCAGCAGCAGTAGCCCACACTAGTCACCACAGAGGGCTATCACAGTGGAGACTCCATTCTCCTTCTGAAGAAATTAAATATAGTGCTAATATAGCTAAGTGCTGACATGTGGCTCTCCCTCCCTGCAGTGCATTGGCCCAGATATTATAAACTGTGGGAGTATGTGGAAGTGTGGGGGGGGGGGGGGGGTTATAAATTGTGCCAGTGTGTAGCATATACATCAAACAGGCATCTATTAATGTCTCTTTTGGGCACTGCTATCATTAAACAAATGAAATGGATATTTTACAGTTCACCTAATCCGATTGGTATTTTATGTACTCATCTTGAGGCTTTAGTCTTTATAAATGGAGGTATTTTGTGGTTTTATGAAGGGAGCCAAACTAAGTTCACACACAGGTGGTCCACTACCCTTATCCTCAAGCGCTACAACACTTTTATTTGGGTTAGACGTCTTGCTGCTGACTGGGGCTCTAAACACTGAAGTGCAGTCTGGTACACTGACTGTGACTAAGACACGTTTGTTAAACATACTGGACATTTTTGTATTATTTATTATTATTACTTTTAGTACTCGAAGAGGCCATCCCCACAGAAGGAGATTGGAACTTTAGAATACCACGGTGCCAATGCAGTGCATGAAGTGCATTCTGGTATACTGACTGTGACTAAGATACATTTGTTAAACATACTGGACATTTATTTATTATTTATTATTATTACTGAAGAAGCCATCCCCACAGAAGGAGATTGGAACTTTAGATAACCACGGTCCAAAGCTTCAACTTTGACTGGTTTAGTTTGAGAAAGAAGAGAAGGCTCTATATTATAATATGAATTTGTGTCAACTAACATAGACTCATACTATAAGACTCATAGGAAAAAATTTAGCTTTGGTTGGTGTGCTTGGAGACGGCTCTTTATACTCCGCGACAAACACAGGCCTCTGAACTTATTCAAGAAACAAAAATGAAAAAACAATAACAAAACCATATCCGTAAACACACAGACCAGACATCTTGCGTCTCTGTTTTGGTTACAGAGTGGAGTCATCTGGATCTGCCTCTCCTCCAAGGAACATTACATTCATTTATCTAATATGGCTCATTGGTTTCCCCTCCCCCTCCTCCCTGATCCCATCCCTTCAGCACTGACCTCTCCAGACGCTCACTGTAGTCATTGTTCTCCACACAAATGAACCGCAAAAGGATGTTTTTTTCTCTCTGCGAAATGCGTAATGACACATTCAATCAGTAGCTGGAAGGCCGCAGAGGCCATCGTAATATAATGGTGAATGCCATAATGGCTTTCAGCGGTCCATCTACTGATGAGGTTCCGCTTGCCGATCGTCTGTCCGTTCTTCGCCGGAGGGATTGTTGTCGTGGCTGCGATTCCACTTCGGGGAGTTTCTATCCAACAGATAGGCTCACCGCAGGTGGAAGAACTCTTTCAATTGGCAGTGCAATATTTGTCAGTGGTGTGCGATCTAGTCAGTACCCGGGGGCTGAATTCCTAAATATGCCCATCAAGCTGCAGTTAGCGGGGGGCAGGAAGAGTCCCCCTTCCTACTTTGGGGGTGGGGTTGGGGGGTCGGTAATCATCATAACCTAACAGCCCCTTAGGAAACAGGGGAGTGTTGACTTCCTGTACTGCCATGCTTTTAACACCAATCCCATTACAGCCCACTCTCTCGTGCTGTTTACTGGAAAAACACAGGGTTGATCATTGATCTCTGAGCACATTTGAAACTTTGTGTGAATGAATACGCTTGAAGGTGGCAGTCCTGGGTAGTATGTCATATTTCTTCCATGTCCTACCATGTGTATGAATAAGTTTGGATACCTTACATTTCAACTTGTTGTGCTCCTAGGCTTCTTAGTTGACGCTGTGTTGTGCCATGGCTGGATTTTATAGCAACAAAATAACCTGTGGCGTGAAACCAGATGCTATCGTGATTCTGCATGATAAAGGGTCAGCCAGACTGGTATGAGATAGAGTTCCCACCAATGCGAATGACCCCATCCTCTACGTTATCGCTTACGCTTAACGTCCCTCAATCATGTTGGCAGCCCAGGGTCATCACGCAGAATATCAGGGTGTAGCATAGCAGCATTCTGGAGTAGCTGAATAGGCAGGGGCCAGGTGTTTTGGGGGGAGGCAGTGTAACATAGCTAATATTCTAGCCTCAAATCTACCACATACACACAAAAACACACACACAAACACACACACACACACACACACATACACACACACACACACACACACACACACACACACAGAGTAAGTAGCTGCGTAGGCAAGGGCCAGGTGTTTTGGGGGGAGGCGGTGTAACATAGCTAATATTCTAGCCTAAAATCTACCACATACACAAACACACACACAGAGAAAGTAGCTGCGGAGGCAAGGGCCAGGTGTTTTGGGGGGAGGCGGTGTAACATAGCTAATATTCTAGCCTGAAATCTACCACATACACACACACAAACACTCGGAGCAAGTAGCTGCGCAGGCAAGGGCCAGGTGTTTTCGGTGGAGGCCGTGTAACATAGCTCGGCTATGAGTACATCCAGGTCGGTTTACACCCATCAAGTGGCTACACGATCTGGAGCACCTTTGCAGACCTTGTCTCCCTCTCTGTGTCACAACAGATGTCTAACTTTTCAAACCCCTCCCAACTCCCCCTAAATACTCTCGCCACACCAAGCCGCCTCAGGTGACACAAGTGACCGTGGGGTCAACCCTCGCAGACAGGGTCAACTGGAGACCCATGATGCATCTGTCTGTTTATGGCTCATATTTACACCCATGCAGTTAGGGAGGTATCTCCTTGATGCATTTGCATTCATTGCATCTTGAGGATATTCGTGGCTTGTGTTTGGAAGATACCAGTGTTCACAGTTAATAAAAAGCATTGTAGAGAATTTAGTGTGTATTGAATTGAATTGAATTGTTGTTTAAAGAAATCCTCATCCTTTCTGTGAGCCCAGATCTGTTGGTTGAGCCCAGACATGCTACTGGACAGATGAGACAGGTTGAGTCCCATCACTAGCTCCATGTTCTGTCTGCAAACATAACCAGATTACGTCCTATATCTTGACACTCATGCAGGTGTTTGTTAGGTTGGAAACCTTGCTGTTGCCATGGCTCCTGCAGCCTTTCTTGACATGTGTCCATCAGGGCCAGCTGTAATAGATAGCGCCCTTCCTGTAATTGGGGGGGACAGCTGCTGTTAGAGTGCTCTATAATACCCACATCGCACTACCTGGCAAAGGGCTACCAGGAAGCAGTCAAAAGTCAACATGGTAAATGCACTCCGCACCTTATAAACAATACTGTCAGTAAGAGGGTGGAGGAGAGAGAGATAAGGGTGGAAGAGAGAGAAGGGGAGAGAGGAAGGAGTGAGAGAGAAAGGGAGAAGGGGGTTGTAGAGAGAGAGAGAAAAGCAGGAGAAGAGAGTGATGTGTATGGGTGTGTGTGTGGGTGTGTGTATGGTGTGTGTTTAACAGAGAGCGAAATATTGAGAGAGAGAGAGAGAGAGAGAGAGAGATTGGGAGAGAGAGAGAGAGAGAGAGAGAGAGAGAGAGAGATTGGGAGAGAGAGGGTGAAAGAGAGTGCAAATCAGCTAGTCAATCATGTCGTGGGTTTAGGAAATGGACCGGTCCCTTGTCGTGATTTGTTAAGTCAGCAGAGACCGCCATCATCATCCTGCTCTAACGGTTTTCTTGGCCCGGAGTGCAAACCCTCAACAGAACAGAACAGAACAGAACGCGACCCAGTCTCCAGACAGACTTAATGGCTGTCTGCTGCCCAACCATATTTCATCAGTCCTTAAATGGGCATGATAACTGATAGGTGGATGTACTCTACATCTTATTAAAACCATGTTTCACATTTTGAACCAGGATGTCAGCCTGCCAGGAGGTAATGTGAGTTATCTTTGCCCCTCGTTCCCAGATGATACATCCAGGCGTCTCTGAGGTGAATAATACGGACTGTTGAAAAGGGAAAAAGAACTGACTTGCTAGGTGTCGTTAGCACGGGTACAGTAGGGTCCTTATATCCCTATAGGAAACCAGTGAAATAGTGTATTGAGAACAAAAGCAGGATTTGATTAGGGACGTTTGAATGTATGAGTAAGGCGTGATTCACAGCTCTCTGTGATATCAATAGAAGGAGATTTGAAATCTGACGACTGCCTGTAGTTCTGACCCTTCCCAGTAAGTGTTCTATCTCTCTCCCTCTATCCCTCTCTCTCTGAAGGGACATCTTTACAGAGAGGGTTCAATAAAGCTAGGTGAGGGCAGTCTTATTTGAATAGAAGTCAGCATCAGAGGAATTGCCATAAATCTGAGACATTTAAACCGAGACATTTACACACGGTTTCAACATGGTAGGCGTCAGAGTTTTTTGGGTTTTGAAGCTTTTCCTTTTGTTAATCTAAATGTGTGATGTTTTTGCAAAAATAGGCTGAATCATGAGTGTGTGGGTGTGTGTGTTTGTGTGTGTGTGTTGTTGTTGTGTGAGACCGCTGCGTGTGATGTGTAAACCCAGTTCCCAGCATCCCTCAGTCGTCACCTTCACGGCCACTCAATTATTCATCCTGGGGCCCTCTGGTATGAAGGGGTCCAGTTCGCTTTCAGCTCCAAACGGCCCCCACATGAATTATTAATGGCCGCCTTGCCATAGACTCAACACTTTGAAGACTTCTGGCCATTATTGAAAAGTTCAGGCTTCCCATGTGCTCAGGTGTGACTCACTCCCCCATACTAGGTATGCATTGTTTATGCAAACAGTGTACAGGAGGCTTAGGGGGATTGTAACACAGTGTCGTCTGGGGGAGGCTGGGTTGCGCAACAGTGATACAGGCACCCAACATGAGACTAAGCCTGAGCCGGCGTCCCTTATCCTCCAGGATGTGGAGAATCTTTGGGGAATGAAGTCATGTGTCGAGCAAAGCTCCTATTCTTTTACATGTCATGAAGAAGCAGGGTTCGGAAATTATACGTTTCTGTAATGTAGATGTGTTGTGGTCATTATAAAATGTGTCCTCTGCCTTTGTAACTTGCCATTTAGCCATTTGCCATTTAGCATTGTGTGATATAGTGTAATTTGTCAGGGTGCAAATTTAAAGAGATTTTCTTGATTGACAGTCGCTAACATTGATGAACAATGAATCGATTGTTCATTAAAACCTCCCCACCACACACACATGTGCGATATTGACATCGAAAAAGCAAATTATACATTCCTTAACAAAGGACTTTCGAATTTATTAATTTAGTTTAAAACTATAGATCGAAGATTAATTGTTAACAACCCTAGTAGAGAGGTGACAGGTGTGCGTGATTAGTACTCCGGTGATTGTGACTGAATGGAGTTGCGTGAGTTGAAGTTGAAAGGGGGGTGGCAGGAGCAGAGTTCAGCGCTGGCGTGACATATATGCACATATCAAACCACAACCACACGGCCCTCATGCCCATTTTCCTTCAGGACAACAAACTGAACTAGTTCACATATCCAACCAGCAGGCCCACGCTATATTGCAAAGGGGATTGGGCAAAAAGTGTTAAATTATGCAAGGTATTTCTATGTACAAACTGTTGACGGTGAGAGAGTGTTCAACTACGGGTAAGAAAAGTGGGGGCTGACCGGTTTATTTTTTACTTTCAATGGTTCATCTGTAAAATATCTCGGTGAATTGCTGCATTTAGGCCTAAAAAGGATATCCTGACATTCCAATCAATACAGTGGCACATAAAAAGAGCTTTACATATTTACAGTGCCTTGCATAAGTATTCACCCCCTTGGATGCTTTTATAAATCATGGTCAATATAAGTTGGCTTTTTGGACAAAAAAATCACAAAAAAGTCCTCTTTAATGTCAAAGTGAAAACAGATTTATACACAGTTATGTAAATTAAATAAAAGTATGTAATGAAAATAAGTGATTGCATAAGTATTCACCCCCTTTATCACCCCCTTTATTTAGACTGACCTAATTCAACAGAGGTCCAGCCAATTGGTGCTAGAAGTCTCACAATTTGTGAAATGGGGATCAGTGTGCAGTGAATGTGTCTCAAGTGATGTCTGAAGTGAAGTGATGTGTCTGAAAGGTCCATTCACTGGTCAGTATTCAGTAATCAGTATTCCTGGTTATTGTTAAACCATTAAGACCCAAGATCACTCTTAGCAACTCAGAGAACAGGTTGTTGGGGAAGGATACAAAAAAATGTCCAAGGCACTAAACATCCCCTGAAATTCTGTTAAATCCATCATCAAGAAATTGATGGATTGTGGCACATGTGTAAATCTGCCTGGATCAGGCCGTCCTCACAAACTGAGGGGCCGTGCAAGAAGGAGACTAGTAAGAGAGGCCACCAATAGACCTATGACTACTCTGAAGGAGTTTCAATCTTCAGCAGAGAAACTCTGCATACACCACTGTTGCCTGGGTTCTTCACCAATTAAAGCTTTATGGAAGAGAGCCACTGTTGAAAAAAAGGATCGACTACAGTTCGCCAAAAGGCATGTGGGAGTCTCCATGGTCAAGTGGAAGAAGGTTCTGTGGTTTGATGAGACCAAAGTGGAGCATTTTTTGTATCCTTCCCCTGACCTATACTTTTCAATAACCTTTTCTCTGAGTTTCTTAGGGTGATCTTTGGTCTTCATGGTGTAACAGTAGCCAGGAATACTGATTACTGAATACTGACCAGTGAATGGACCTTCCAGACACTGGTGTCGTTATACTACAATCACTTGAGACACATTCACTGCACACTGATCCCCATTTCATTTCACTAATTGTGAGACTTCTAGCACCAATTGGCTGGACCTCTGTTGAATTAGGTCAGTCTATATAAAGGGGGTGAATGCAATCACTTATTTTCGTTACATATTTTTATTTTATTTACATAACTGTGTAGAAATCTGTTTTCACTTTGACATTAAAGAGGGGGAAGTGCAAAAATGGAGAAAACCACCAATATACAGTGGATAAGGCTATTAATGTCTTTTTTTGTTATCTTCATTTGCACATTTGGCATTGAGGTAATCCAAAAGTAATGGCAAGTAATCAAGTTTCATTACTTTAATATTGTGATACTTGGATTAGGTTACTGAATACAATTTTTAACAGGTAATCAGTTATCAGTTTTTTTTTTTTTAAATAATCCTCCCAACCCTGTTTAGAGGAAGCTAGGGTACTCTCCGGTATAGTCAGTGGTTTATAATGGCCATCATGCCATGAAATATTATATCAGTGCCATAAATGTTTCATTCACTCACTAAGTATATGCTGTGATAGGTTTCATAACATCTCAAATGTTTGTTCTCTTTCTGGGTGTGGGTGTGTGTGTGTGTGTGTGTGTGTGTGTGTGTGTGTGTGTGTGTGTGTGTGTGTGTGTGTGTGTGTGTGTGTGTGTGTGTGTGTGTGTGTGTGTGTGTGTGTGTGTGTGTGTGTGTGTGTGTGTGTGTGTGTGTGTGTGTGTGTGTGTGTGTGTGCGCGCGTGCATGCGTGTCGGTGTGTTTGGTTTGCACCTAAACTAGAATTAGACCTCACTTGGTATGATACAGTCTTTCTCTTCATTAAGAAGCGGATGGTAATTGCATGTTTGAAGACCAGTGGGCGTTGATATTTTGTATGTGCACCACAAACACCAAACACCTCCTCTGATAACAGGCTGCAAAAGGATCGTGGTTGATGAGAATTGCCTTTTTAGTTTCTGGGTTACGGATTTTTTTTTTTTTGTGGGGGCAAAAGATTGGGGCCATTTTAGGTATCCATACAAGTCTGAACTACCTTTACTCCTGTGATCAACATGTGATCAGTATATTATTTATGAAAGAGAAACTATGGCAACGTTTGCATTTTTTAAGCCTAACAAACAACATAATTTATTTTCTATGCATTGATGTCATAGGGATTAAAGATCTTATCTAATCTGCGTGGGGGCATATGGAAATCTAAAATGAGTCTCCACGAGTAAATAGATAGTTTTTGGTCCTGTGTTGGCATCATAGTGTTTAGAAGATGGCTGCCTCATCACGAGGACTAAGGGGGCCATCTCAGCTTTCAGATAACCCTTAAAATCCTGCCCATTTTCCCACTCGATTTGCGTCTTACAGCAAAAAACATTCAAATGTGGAGAATTTTACTGAATAGTAGGACTACCCATGGTATATCCTCTACAACATTGTATAATTCAATATTGATATTGTTATGTTTTCTGGATGGCATTCAAGTCAGAGTGTTGCAACATCGTAGTTCATTAATCATATTATCCAAGTATGAATATACTTCTTGGGGTAGCAATTCATGCAGGATCTTTTTGTTTATGCAGACAACTCATGTTCTGCCTTTTCATTCCAAACCCATCTCAGAACCCATCTCTTTCTGTTTCCATTATGCATTGATTGTTAATCGATTGCGGCTCACTTAAAAACTTTTCCTTTGCTTCTGTGTCCTTGCAGTGAAATCGAGTCCTGCCAGAACTTCACCAAGGACCTCACGTTGCAGATCGACATGGCTTTTAACGTCTTCTTCTTGTTGTACTTTGGCTTGCGTGTAAGTATGTGGTAACACAGATATTTCTCTGATTGCCCTCTCATTAATGCCTCTGTAGCCAGGGCCCTGCAACACTGCACGACTCTAGAAAGCACCTTTTTATGACTACAAATATTTCCTTTTTACATGTTCTAATGTCCTTTCACAAAATAGCAAAAAAAACTATGAGGATAATTGATGGATACAGATAAATGACAGAAAACTGTTCTCTTCTCTTTTCTCCATTGTAGTTCATCGCAGCCAATGACAAGCTATGGTTCTGGCTGGAGGTCAACTCGGTGGTGGACTTTTTCACTGTCCCGCCAGTGTTTGTCTCCGTGTATCTCAACAGAAGCTGGCTAGGTATGTGTGTGTGTCTGTGTGTGTTTGTGTCTGTGTGTGTGTGTGTGTGCGTGTGCTCTTTTTTCCATCATGTATGGCGTTTGTTTTGGCCCAGGGATATGATGGAAGCCCTTGCTGCTGGAGCTGGGAAAGACTGATGCTATTGTTGAGAGTTACATTGGGTCCACAGTGCCACCTAGTGGTTGTTTTGATTAATGCTAGGGAAAGTGTGCCAGCTGATAGGGATTCGGTCAAGGAGTGGGTGTCATAGTATTTGATTACACTTAAAGAATTATATTTTTAAATTTTTGTTTCTAGCAGAGGTGAAGGATTTCCTTAACCCAACTTACACTTGTATTCTATTGTTAGTACTTTTTGGTGGTTTTGGACAAGCCTGCAAATGTTGTTTTGTCACCTTTTAGTATGCATGTAATTCACTCATTGTGCAGCTTGAGGTCTGTCTGTATTTGGTGCTACCTGTGGTTGTGTTTAATGTGCCTATGGCTTGCATTGCCTTTTCTTGGCCAGGGATGGCCTTTCGGTTTGTGTTCTTCTGTTGACAACACTGACAGAACCCGGTGCTCGAAGTCCAGGGGTAGAATGTGTTTCTTCTTTGTGCTTCATGAAAGCTGGACTCTTGACAATTCCAGTTGTTGTTATTTTCTTTCTCTTCGCCACACAAAGATACAAGGACACAAAACAAAACTGAACACTGAGCACTGAGCACTGAGCGGGACATGGAAGCCCTGTTTTTTCTCACTGCCTGTGGGGCCACGGCTCAGCGGCCTGAAAGAGATAGAGAGAGAGGGAGAGAGAGAGAGAGAGAGAGAGAGAGAGAGAGGGAGAGAGAGAGAGAGGGGGGGGGGGGGTTGAGATGATCTCTCCCTCTCTGACCCAGAGGAGGGGATTTAAACACTTCATGAAAGTGTTCATTCTCTGCTGTTTGGGGACTAGAGAATCATTATCATGAGAGAGACTGGGAGAGAGAGAGGAAGAGAGAGAAAGAGAGAGAGAGAGAGAGAGAGAGAGAGAGAGAGAGAGAGAGAGAGAGAGAGGAGTGAGAGAGAAAGAGAGAGTGTGAGAGAGAGAGAGAGAGAATTACTGCTTTTTATTCCAGGACACACAGAGAGCCACAGACACATACACAGAGACTCTCTCTTTCTCTCTCTCTCATACACAAACACACACACACACACACACACACACACACACACACACACACACACACACACACACACACACACACACACACACACACACACAGTCACTCTTTCACTCTTTGCAGACACAGATGCACTAAATCAGCTTATTCAACAGGCTTTGTGATTATAGCAGGCTTTCACCATAGTAGGACTTAGTGGGCGAAAGGGACGGGGACATTTACTAGAAATCCCTGCATTGTTTCACTGCATTCCCCGATTGCTCTGCCCTAAGCCACCAGATCACAGTTGTCTTTCAAGGGCACTAGCCAAGTGGCAGCCCCCCCCCTACCCATTCCCTACCCCCCATCAACAAATGCACGCTGGAAAAATAATACATCATGACAATTAAATAAGTTCATTTTTTTAAACTGTCCCAAAAGCCGTTGTTGTTCGAAGACTCTATTCAGGGGCAGAACGTGACAAATCCATAATAGCTTTGGACAAGAACATACGATGGAGACCTAAAAATGCAGAGTTTGGATGGGTGCACTGCTAGCGAAATGGGACTTTGATTAAAAAGGATTTTTGTTCCCCATAATGGGTTGTATGTGTGTGTGTGTGAGAGAGCGAATGAATGAAAGAGAAAGTGAGAGACAGTCTGTCCTTTGGGTAGAAATTAATCTACCAAATGACAGTAAGATAGAGGATCATCCTTTTTGTAAGTGTGTGTGTGCGTGACAGAGAGGGAGAGAGAGCCCATGAACAGGATTGCAGAGGTCTAACAGCTAGGGATTTTTTTCCAACACCACCCTCATCTCCATTTAGGCAGGCGAGTGAGAGCCCCCCCCCCCCCCCAACATCCGTCCCTCCACCGACCTCATCTCACCTCAATCACATCCAGCCGGGTAATGACATCCTGCCGGCGTCAGACAGGTTGGATTTATCTGGTGGCTGTCAGGAACCGAGCCAGGGACTCTTCACCGAGGAGATCTGTGAACTTTCAGACAAAACCCTGTCATTCCCCATCATCCGTCAGACATGGCCTCCTTCTCTTTGGCTAATCACGACAAAGGACGTGGATGAAGTCGATTGACTTACATCTGTGCTGTGTGTACTGTCTACATATCAACTGTGACTCAGGGCATGTCGAAAGCGATCCATTTAACTTTGAAAAATTACAGAAGTTTCATACACCTATCTAAAAAATCGAAAGGAAACGATGGCCGGAGACCAATACTAGAGACTATTGGATTTCTCAGTGGTTTTGACTGATAAATGTCGCCATCTGCTGGCTAACTGTGAGATTGGCCGCCCCCGGTGTTTTTCTCGCTGCCAGTCTACAGGATCAGACAAATAAGACACAATATTAATTTCATTTTATCCCATCACGACGGGTCCAAACATGGCTCACATCTTCAAGATAAACCCTTGCATTAGTCTCTGCTGCAGACGGTCCTTTTTCAGCTACGTAACTCCGTCTTATCTTGAATCCATGCATTGGTATGGAATGGACCCACAGCAGTCTGTTTTTTTTTACCACATAGAGAATCATCCCAGTTGCAGGCACAGATGTCCTGTCACCCCTCATTTAAAGTGTTTTCATCCAAAAGAGATTAAGGGGACAGAACATGGTGTTTCTGTCATATTCAACATATACAACACATCAAGTCTTTGATGCGATCAGAGTTGTTAAATGGGCCAGTCAATGTAGAACACCCTTACGGAGAGCATCATACCATCATAGGATACCTGTGCTTTATATGATGGGATGGGACCTGCATGGAGCCTGCGGGGCCAGCTACACGTTATCCAGCACATGAAGACCCAGTCTAGCTCTCCTCCCCAGGGCCCGCTGACCAGCCTCTGAGGGGGAGGGCAGAGCGGAGCCTCCCCGGCTACACAGTCAGAAACCTGAGTCCTGCTGCATGTACGTCTGTGGCTGCTGACCGTTTGCCAAGCAATCCTGTTTGTCTGTGGCAGCCTGCCACGTATTTAAAATGTCTACTCATTTTTAAACGGCTCGCAGGACTGGCTGGGCCCCGGAGCGGCAGTCGCCGAAGTGGATTAAGTGCAGGAGGGAAGGAAGGAACACGGTGCAACAGCGGTCAACACTTGGTGTTCGTGCCAGAGCAAAACTTCTCCATTTCATTTCCAAAGATGGAAAGGACTGCGTTCCTGAGCAAAGGAGGAAATAGTCTGCATGATTACTTGGCAGAGCTTTAGCCTTTGATTATCATCAGATCCCATCAAGGCATCAAGGATCCCTTAATGGAGTCCTTTGTTCCATTTCCCTGTTGTGAATAAGTGTATACCATTGTTGCACCAAATCTAAAATCCAAGCATATTATCATATCATTCAGGTTTTTGAAACATAATTTTACACATCTCAAATAGGTCATTGATTTTCAGAAATGTACGTATCTGACAGTCAATCTACATGTGAATGCATAACTGTAATCCAGTTTGTTTAAAACTCTCAAACAGCCCAGTGTTCTCTGTCAGTTGCTATTACATCAATTGTGATTAAATGAGGATTATTTTGTCTCCCCTTCTCTACTTTTTTAAATCCGAAACAAGTATTGAATGATCATTACAGGGCTTCTCAAGGCTTTACTCGACAGCAGAGTAGGGGCAGAAAAAACAACAACGCTGATCTCTCGCTTCTGAATCCAACATTTTTATGGTCCTCTCAAATCCCATCCCCCCCTCGCTCTGATTGTCCCATCCCAGCACCTGTAGCCGCGTGTGCAACAGCAGTGTGGCAGTCCTCTCTAGCCCTATGTCACATGCATGTTGTACAGGCTGATGAGCACCAAATAGGCTTGTTCGCTTGGCCTCTGTCATTCCCAGGGCGATGCCTAAAGAAGCTTATGCAGCAATATCCTGATGGAGAAAAAAGCTTGCGTTTTAAGCTTGCTTGACATGAATGACACTTGAATCACTGGAATGTTACAAGCCCCGGTGGTCATGGCGATAAAGCTGGTTGTGACGTGTGTTTTTTTTTTCACTTCCCCTCCCCAGACCCCCTCAGATTCTCATCTCCTTCCATCCTCACTTCTCTTCCAACACCGTGCCTCGCCCACCTCTGGGATAGTCCATAGTTACCCCAGGGAGACACATGTAGCCCTATATCTGCAGCTTTCATGTGATATAAAGTAAGGTACCAGGAGTCTTTGAGGAGGATTGAGGATAAATAACAGGTATTATGAGGTCTATAGTTAAATCTGTTTCAAGTCTTTCAAGCCATGGCTTCCATACTTTCATACACTGAGGATTAAGGAAAAAGGAAAGAAAAAAAAGATTGGAACAGAAGAGGAAAAGGAAGACTCTGAACACATTCTCTGAAGACCACCACCATCACCACCACCACTCTCTGGCTCTACCATCATGATTCCCACCAAGATGCTGGTGTACCGGGGGGCGGACGGGGGCACACGCTCCGAGGTGTCCCTGAACACGAGGAGGCGCAAGAAGTCCTGCGCCGACCTCTTCCAGAACGGCTACCGGGTGAAGATTGCCCACGGCGGGGCCGGAGGCGAGAAGGATGAGCCTGACCAGGGGCAGCGCTCGGTGGCCTCCTGCCTTCGGTTCGTCTCCCATTGGGGTAAGGAAGGAGGGAGCTGACGGGGAGCCTAGACAGCCCCCGAGAAATAAAGAAAGAGGGATAGAGAGAGAGAGAGGGAGAGAGAGAAGACTTAAGAATCCCAGAGACCAGAGTATGTCTATGTGGGAGTTTGAGGTGGTGTGTTTGTGTCTGATGATCTGAGGAGGACACATTGTCCCAGTCAGGATTCACTACTAGGTTTTGCTTTGCGATGACCTCTGGTCGACGTCTGTGTGTTGTTTAGCCATGTGGTCTATGTTGTTCTCACACTCATGTCAAGTGTTGCTTAATTGTTGCTGTTTGACATGGAGCCATCTGGCTTTACATTGGTGATTGGCGAGATCTTCACCGGATTGCTGGACATGTAAAAGCATGTTTGGTTTTCACTGACATCTTACGTGTGGCCGTTCTAGCACAAGCTGCCATGACAGTTGTTTGCCTTTTGTCCCTTTGTTGAGTAAACACTGCTGTATCCATCCCTTGCGATTTGTTAAAAGTTCAAAATGATGGGTTCTATGGAAATTTGAGTATGTTGTGACTTGTGACACATCATAATTTCTATATGGTGTCAAGTTATTGTGCTAAAGGGATGGTAATAAACAATGAATCATTTACTCTCTTCAAAACTGCATCATATGCCTAAAACAAGGCAGACCATAATAGTTCCCACAGAAACACTTCCCGTATACACCTCTGAATATGAGCAGTGTATGTGTGTGCCTGTGTAAGTGTTTATGCGGTGTGTTCAAATAAAGTCTAAGTGATGGTGACAGGGACCATATGCCATGTTGTGAGAAGACGGTCTGAAATATGGAAATCACATCAGTAACGTGTCTATATCTCCTTATGTTACGTTAACATACATTTATATCCCTGTGCTTACATTGGATGAGCAGGGTGCAATGGTATTAAGCTAGTAGATGTTTTGATCAAGTATGCAGTTAATGCATTTGTAAACTATGACTATGTAATAAAATACAGTGAGTAGTGTTAAATTATACATTTAGAGAAATTTTATTGAGTGAAGCTGCTGCATTGCTTTTATCATATTGAATTTTAACAGCTTATAATTATATTATCTCTTATATTGCAATAGTTAAAGTAACACTATGCAACAATTTGACACTTTTTGAGGTGTGGTTTTATAGGAAACTAGTTTTGGTACCATCTTCAAATTCATTTTGATACCATATGGTCATGTGAAAGACATGTGTCTTTCCCACTAGCCATCCAGGATATGCACTATGTAGTTCTGTTTCCTGACATTAACACTTAAAAAATGGAAGAAAAGCTTTCACAGCATGACATTGCCAGCTATACTGCCAAAAGACACCAGTTAGTGTGTTGGCAAGCTTCTATCAGTGTCAACTGGGCTGTTGATGGTTTTTGCAAGGTTTTTGCATGGCTTTTAGGTAGTTTACTTGCTAGTTTTGGAACAAAATTCCTTATTGCTGCTTTAATATACCATAGATGTTAAAAGCTGTATCTAATAGTTATGGGGAGCTGTGTTGGTCAGTATGTGTTATGAAATCTATATGGCTTATATAGACTAGGGTGTCCAAGGATAAGGGAAATATTAGTTCACAGCTTATTATGTAAATAGAGTTAAGGGTGTTTTGAATTGAAAGGGTGGTTTTTGTTGTCCATAGACAATTTTCAAACACCCCCAGGTTAGGAAGGTTACATGCCTTTCTTTTCCAACGGGACACAAACATCTGTCAACAAGTCTTGTGTTGTGTGTTTTGAGGGGGTGTGCCAACCCACCCATGAGAATTCAGCATCGTATTTAAAGCCATCTGAGGCCTTGCATGCCTTTTGTCATGTTTTTGGAACACGGAACAAAAAAACGATTTTTACGTCAGCGCTGTTTACCCATCAGTCCTCACCACCCACCTGTCTCTGTCTTAATCCAGTTTTCATCCCCCAACCGCTAGGCTCTCTCAGCCCTGGAATGAAAAATGTACCTGGCTAGATGCTGTCGCTTTGTCAATTACCTCAGAATGCAACCGGTGAAAGAATGTAATCTGCTTGTTCCATGAGTTGTTTTTGAAAAAAAAAACATTGTTTTGTTTTTCATTTTGCAATACTTTGGGCCTTTTCTGGAGGCTCGACTGGTTAGTTGAGATAATGAAAGCATACGCTATGCTAAAAGTGGATGAAGGCTTAAAAGGTATGGTGGCTGCTCGTCTTGCTATGGAATGGCTAAATGTTTGTGTTGCTTATTTGTACATGATTGGCTTTGTGATTGTGATTAGCGCAGATGTTGTGACCAGATGACTATGACCTGACGTTCCACCTGTGTTTGTGTTTTTTTTTCCTCTTGCAGGGTTAAGGTTTTTAAGAGCCTTAAGGTTGATACAGTTCTCAGAAATTTTACAGTTTTTGAATATTTTAAAAACTAGGTAAGTACTTTACTCTCTCGTCCCTTTGGGTTGGTGCATGCTCTTATCACGTCAGGTTCAAAATGGGGATGTTGTGTCTGTTCTGTCTCTTGTGCGTCTGTGTGTCTATTTGAACAGTGCTGAAGTCGATGTACTGTCTTTGATTACCATGAAAGCCGAATCAAATTTTTATGTGCTGATATGTCTGTCCCTGTTAAAAGATCTAATATGAGAAAATACACACTTAATCTCTACTTCACCAATACAGCAAACAAAGTACAATTGTCAGAACTTTTACTTGATATATTTTCCACTTTTGCAGAAAGAAGAGCATGTGTCATCTTATTGTTGTTGTGGCTCTGTGATCTAGACAGAGAGAGGAAAAAAACTCTGCACAGACAGCTAGAATTCCCCTGTCCCCCCAGTGCTTTGAGTTAAAGCTTTTAGCACAGATGTCAGGAAAGGCTTATAGCAGGGCAGAATGTTTCTGAATAATCTCCTCTTTCTATCAACGCACGTGGAGGTAGGGGCTAAGTCAGTAGATAGCCAAAGGCACAAAAGCACCAAATATCACCAATATATGAAGTATGCAGGCAGGACATCATGCCTCCCAGACTTGTCTTTTTTTTAAATGTATTGTGGTCTAACCAATTTGAATGGACAGCTAAATATGTTCTTTTGCTTCACTGACTAGCAGGCAAGGTCGTAACATGCTAATAGCATAATGGGGTGATTCAGGGCAATTCAGATTTTTTTTTTTGTCATAGCACGATCACCTCTCTTTCAATAGATTAGTGAAGTCAGAGTATTAAAAAATGTCATCCTTTATCCTATCTAAAATCCCATACTTAAACCTTGTCCCAAAATAACTTTGAAGGTCGTAGCAAAGTGTTTGAAAATCAGCATGTTCAAACTCTGGGGCATACCCTGTTGTTCATAAACTTTTAAAATATATATGAATAAATAGGTTGTCTTTTTCATTTTATTTTTGTTGTGTCCATGTAATAATGAGGGATATTCTGCTTCCAACCCTAGTTGGGAATGTGTGATTGACACGCTTTGCCTGGCTCTTGTTTTCAATAGCAATTCCATAAAACTTGTGAACTTGTGCTCAATCTTCATAAGCACATGGCTTACTGCAGCTGGATTCATCCACTTGGTAAGTTCACCATGTATTGTCGTGCCATACCACACCACTGACTCACTGCTGCTGGTGAGTGCCGAAATCTGAACAGTAAGTCCCTCAAAATGGTACAGAAACTCATCAGGTCAAACCAACTGTCCAAAGAAGTAGTCACATCTAGAATCACGTGCATGAGTAAAATGATGGATGGATAAGTGTCCGCAGTACAGTAACTGTTGGACACTTAATTCTATTGTTCAGCAACAGAATCATGAGGTTTTGAATCCTGCCCTATAACTCATTTTAAGAAGAGTTAATTCCGTTGTAACATTTGGGAATCATGCTAGAAATATGTAGGATCTCTGTGTGTTTTTATTCAAAGGATTACATAATGAAGACTCTAGAAAGTGAAACCAGTCAAAAAGTTGTCCTTTTGTTTATCCATAGAGATACTGAGACTTTTTGACATGCATTTTAGGTGGAAAACTCAGGGGACCCTTGGGAAAATTTCCAAAATTCCCAATCCCTTTCCTACTGGGAATGTGTCTACTTACTCATGGTCACCATGTCCACTGTGGGATATGGGGACGTTTGTGCAAAAACCACCCTCGGGCGGCTCTTCATGGTCTTCTTCATCCTCGGCGGATTGGTAAAAAACGATTTGTGTCTCTCCATTTTTTTATTTTATTATTTTGGTCATGCATCCTGCTTTTTTTTGCCCTGCATACAACCTGCCTTACCAGAAGCCCATTGGTCATGGTGCCCCTGTTTGACTTGACCAATAGCTGGAAACACGATTGCCCCCTCACCCCACATTCAACCTTCTCCTGTGAAGACAAGCAGCGTCGCTGTGCTGTCTCTTTAGTTTACACTTGACTTGAACACTTGGACATGAGTCAGGAATCTCAAAAAAATACTCTGATTCACAATAAATGACTAATTCAAACTCAGCACCATGCCATGGTGAAATAGGCTATGAATTTAAGTCACATGACATGCTTTTTGTAGACCACCCTATCAAAGATGAGTTGCTATCACAGAGGTTTGGTGGCAGATGATATTCCCCAAACTGAATCATGGCCCAGTATTCAAGTGAAGTGGTCATTGCTAAACTTCACACATTTTGCTAAGAATAAGACTTAAACCAAGTCCAAAGTGTTAAACATGTAAAGTTTTTTAGTGATGTTTAAACATCATGAAGTATGCCCAGGTGTAATGTTTACATAGAAGTCCACTATGCGGTTTCAAGACACCCCACCCTGCTCTTCCCTTTCCCAATTTCAACAAACCCAGTGAAAGGTTGATGAAACATAGATCTGCCTGCTGTCAACACATTTACAACTATTCTACTATTCTATTCTAAATTAAACATAGCAAGCTGTTCTTGTATCTAACTAGCAAGTCATGCAGAGACCTGTGGCACTAAAGTCATGGTGATCTCATGTTAACCAGAGACCTGTGGCACTAAAGTCATGGTGATCACATGTTAACCAGAGAGCTGTGACACTAAAGGCGTGGTGATCTCATGTTAACCAGAGACCTGTGGCACTAAAGTCATGGTGATCACATGTTAACCAGAGAGCTGTGACACTAAAGGCGTGGTGATCTCATGTTAACCAGAGACCTGTGGCACTAAAGTCATGGTGATCTCATGTTAACCAGAGAGCTGTGACACTAAAGTCATGGTGATCTCATGTTAACCAGAGAGCTGTGACACTAAAGGCGTGGTGATCTCATGTTAACCAGAGAGCTGTGACACTAAAGGCGTGGTGATCTCATGTTAACCAGAGACCTGTGGCACTAAAGTCATGGTGATCTCATGTTAACCAGTCACAGAGTCACATGTACTGTATACATAACCCAACCCTACTTTTTGTCAAACTGAACTGGTTTGATTGATGAGTTTCATTCTAGAATTGGGACTGTCTTGCCTGAATATAATACATTAATTAATATTAGCAATTTAAATGCAAACAAGTGTTAGTATTATAGTTTTATATATACATAATTTCTGGTGAAGGCACTTTACCATTATCACCACTTCTGAATAGTATTTAGTGGGAAAGAACAGTTTGAATCTGTCAGCACTAAGCATAGGGGTAATATGGACCATTTTTTGCTTTTTTCTCATTTAGAATAAAACTCATATAAAAGAAGATGAAGAACCAATGAATCAATTATTATGATCACTTCGAGAATAGGCCTATATGTGTTGACAAGGTAGTACTATGCTAATCAACTTGACACACGTGTTTGTTGGACGAAACATGGCTCTTTGGAGTTTCTACTCCTCTCATAACTTTTTAGTTAACTTCTAAAAAATATCTTCCCATCGCAGTTTGGCTGTTATAAAGTCAACTGTGTCCGTTTTTGCTCAGCATTTATTTTCCTCAAATGCAAATATCTGTAAACTCCCAGGCAGTCTGCCCTCACTAAAACAAACTGCCTTTTTCTATTTTCATTTCTTATATTTCTTTTGTGGAATGCTCTTGTTTAACATACATTCTGCATGCTATTCTCATAACTTCTGGCAATATGTTTTGCATTGAATTCCATAAAACATCTACAGAATTGAGTATCTATCTGACTACAAACACTGTAGAGTTTTTTTCTTGTGGATATCTACATATCCATTATGCAAAAAACAAAA
This sequence comes from Sprattus sprattus, assembly GCF_963457725.1. Taxonomy (NCBI): domain Eukaryota; kingdom Metazoa; phylum Chordata; class Actinopteri; order Clupeiformes; family Clupeidae; genus Sprattus; species Sprattus sprattus. The sequence goes on along the minus strand of NC_137922.1, from coordinate 33,652,317 downwards.
AAAGAAATGAAAGATGAATAAAGAATAAAAGAATAGCCCTTTAGTCTTCTCTTTCTCCTATCTATTTTTTAGTCTCTTCTTCTGTCTGCTCCTCTTCTCCTCAGGCCATGTTTGCCAGCTACGTCCCTGAAATCATAGAGTTAATAGGAAACCGCAAGAAATATGGTGGTTCCTATAGTGCGGTTAATGGGCGAAAGTAAGTATATATACGGGAGGCTGTGCTGACTGGATCACTGGTCAAGCTCCCTCCCCCCGCATGCTTCTATTGTCTTGTCTGTTCTCTGTCCCACGCATGTAGGCCATGTTTGCGCGCTACGTGCCAGAAATCGCTGCACTCATCCTAAATCGGAAGAAATACGGAGGGAGTTATAACTCAACTCGAGGCAGAAAGTAAGTGCGAGAGACCAGAGAGTTGACAGATTTATTTTTGAAATGTCTCTCTGGTAAGGTGTGGAGTGGCTGTATGTGACCACAAGTGACTGCCGAGCTGGATCACAGTCACACAGCGACTGGAGATATTGGCCATGAATGTGAACGCTTCATGTCATTGCAAACAGCAACGTTACGACACGTTACAATCACTTTAAAGAAATTCACGTTAACATGCTTTTGTGTTTGTGTGTTGCTTTTGTTGGCAGTCGCAATCATTGTGAATTTATATGTCTGCTTTCTGTGGTACCAGCTACGTCAATTTTGCATGTCATTTTGCCAGTGATTGTGTCATAGTTGGAGATAGGTGGGATTCTAATGGTTCAAACTAATTGGTACATTGCATGTACTGTATACATTATGTATTTTCATGTATGCTTAAGGCACGACATTTGATTGATTGAAACTTTTTTTGTTTTGAACGCTGAGCAATTTGGCAACTATATGGATTAGTTTCGGTATCATATAGTAGCCAAACATTTTATACTCATTCATCATCTTTACTGACAAAAATCACGAGACCTGAAAAGACTGCTTTACTCAGAGGGATACAAAGCATTTAAATTTGGTTTGGTTTAGCATTAAGTTTTTATTTTGATTGCTCAGCTGTTTCTTCATTCCTGGCCTAAATCTTCAGTCAGAACCACACAATAAATTCTGGATGCCTTAGACTCCAAACTCCTCCGATTGAGAAGATTCCATCGATTGTGAATGTCTCGCATACAACGTGCTTGTCATTTCCACAAACCTCATGTCAACAGTTAGTTCAATCAGGATGCCATCACTAATCATTTGCTTAATGCTAGAGCCGATATAATCAAAGGCTATTCACAACTTCTACCCTTTTGTTAACATTTGTCTATGTACTGCAGATAATATGGTGTGAACACAAAGTTCAGTACTGCCATACTTCCAGCCTCCATACTTCAATTAAGGTGTACACTATTCAGAAGAGATAGAATCCATGTTGTATTCGTAGCCAGGGAGAACGTTTACTTTACTGTAAGTCTCATTCAAGCTTGGCAGTTCAGCATATAAGAGCACACAACCACCGTGTAAACATACACAATGAAAAGCTTGTTGAGGCACTGAAGGACCCTGTAATGAGGTCCCGTGACGTGACGTGATGTCTGAGACAAAGACTGATGTAAAACATTATCATGGGCTCCTCACCCTATGGCAGTAAGTATAGTCACACTGGATATCACATCTTCTTCAGAGCTGCTCAAGAAACCATTACATTAAGAAGCAGTTTTTGCATGAGCACAGGACTGGAAGGCACTTAAGTACGTAATACAGGAAAAGGAGTGAGACTGCCTGAGGAAGGCAGCTGTTAAAACAATTTACAAGCCCTTAGTGTTCCAACCAGTTGTTTGGTATGATGATGACCACTAAAAGTCATTATTTGCTTTAGTTTGGCTGGTCCTTTGAATCTTTAGAGCCCCTGTGCGTGAAGCGATTAAGTTTTGCCATTAGGCCTACTGCAATTTAGAGAGAATTGATTACCATCTGACCTCTTCCCTACAATGCCCCAAAGAGCCTTTCATACTGATATGCTTGTTGTATTGTAATGGATTTCTGATAGGGATCTCTCTTTCTCCCTGTGACATGCCAACTTGTGCATGTTATGTGGTTAGCATGGTGTCTGTCTGCATTTCTCTTGTTTACCCATGGGGAGTATTTTAAAGGCAACACAAAGGAGTCCAGAAGGTCTAGCATTGTAATGTCTCACTGTGTGTCTGACTTTGGTGGTTATCCCTTTCATTTATCACAAAATCAGTGTCATCAGTCCGATGTCTTTAGCAAAAGTGACTAACATCACAGCATAGCTGTGTAACTCAAAATTTCTGCCCTGTGTTACTGAAAACCACCATCTTCACATCATGCCCTGAACTGTTTTGCCATAGAAGTCCATATGTAAAACTCCACATTTGCATACTTAGGTATGATTATAGGCAACATCTCCCTTTTATCTGGAAACACCCGTGCTGATAATATAGAATAACAATGGGCAGTCTTTCTCAAGTCATGCCACAAAGCACAATTCGGAACGCCGTTTCAACTTCGGTCCGATAGCGATGTAATGTCATATCGTGAACGTCAGCTAATTAGTCAGTCAGTAGTAACACAAGTCTGATAAAACCATATTAACAACCATTATTCATTTCAACAACTTTAGTGAGTTCAAGTTGATTGAAATACACAGGGCTCTAGCATGTTTTTGGATTTGACATGAGATAATGTTGCATTTTTGAAGTGCCCCAGCTGAATTAGTAGGGGTGTGACTTGACCTGGACAGAGGAAATGTAATTAGCTTGCGCTATGCTTTCCAAGAATCAATACGATGCCTTCAATTAAAAGCTCAGGCGAGATTACCTCAACAACATTCCACATCACTAAAGATGGCAATACGTATTGACTGCAACAACCTTTCAAAGACCGTTTTGTGATGTGCCATATGATTGGTCCATTTTTAGATTTCCAAATGCTCTGTGCAGTGTGTCTACCATTTATCCATGCCTTGAATTGGTACCTATGTAAGATAGTGTGAAGTCAATGTTTATGATAGTTGATGATTAAGTTGCTGTTAGTCTGACATGCATCGTGATGTGGAGTATTGGGAAGTAATAAAGCTCACACATCCATAATGGAAGTGCACACTCGTCCATCTAAACCTGTTGTAAGCCCATGACCAAATGAAAGAAGTTAATTAATAAGCTTGCTAACAGGATGTCCATGCTAAACCTTTGACTCGATTGGATATTGGATAGACTGCTTCATAATCCATCCTAAGAAACCATTGTTTCATAAAGACAGTGTTGAGGATTCAGAAAGCTTAGTTGTGGTCAGAGATCCCTATCAGTCATAAGCATGGGTTGTGCATTCGGCTTAACCAACCCTCAATAACCACTTGATTGTCTGGACATTTTTGGGTCTGAGTAGTTAGCTCGATTCCTCTCGATTCTCTCTAGAACGATTCTGTCTCGACTCAGAAAAGTTCATTTTTTAATTTGAAATTTGAAATTAGAATTTTTTCTTTTCCGTTTTGTGTTGAAATGCAAGCTGCATCGATTATTGCGTTGTTCATAGAAAGTCATAATTGTGACAAGGAAAAAAAAATTCGGTAACACTTTCTATGAAGCCCAGCGTTATAAGGCCCTATAAGGACATTATAAGGGCCTTAATAATGACTTATAGCGATTGCTACAATGACTTATAGCTACTTTATAACTGCGTATAATGTCTTCATGATGACTCATAATCACCTTTATGATACATTATATCAGTTTATTATGAATGGTTATAATTAAAGATGGAATAATGCATTATAAATATGTGACTGTCGGGTAACACTTGCTATGAAGCCTGCCTTTATAAGGTCCTATAAGGACATTAATGATGACGTTTAAAAGTAGCTATAAGTCATTGTAGCACTCTTTATAACTATGTTTAGCATCTCCACAATGACTCATATCCACTGCTCTGAAACGTTATGTCAGTTAATTATAAATGGTTATAATCTAAGATAAAATGATGCATTATAAATATGTTATGATCATAGGTTTGTGTGGGTAATCATGAATCCTATGAAGCCTGCATATATGAAGCACTATAAGAACATTCATAATACCTTTAAAAACTAGATAAGTCATTGTGGCACTCATTATAACTATGTATATAGGTCTTCACGGCACATCATAACCACCTTTGTGATATATTATGCAAAAGGGATATAAGATTATTATATTGCTAGGTGCCGTTCCCTTGTGACACCAGAAATCCAAGAAAAAATAAGCAAGATGAAAACTGATGGGGACTTGCTCCTGATGGCCGTCCATTAAAATGTCATACCGTATGTCACATCAATAAGTTGTCTACAGAAGGCTTGCTGTTTTTTTTTTTTAACACCCTTTTTAACACCCTTACAATGCTATGTTCCAGTGGTGGTCCGTCAGGGCCTTCAAGGCCTTCTCTGCTGGCCTAAACATCATCAGAAAATAAATGTAATAAAATACATTTAATTTTAATATTTTCTTTTCATAAATATGTATTCAATTATTCCCTATAGTCCATTATCTTCATTTCATAACTTCCAGCGTTGTTAATTTATGTTAGAGCTTTCATCCAATCATATTTCAGCTATCATGTGTTGCTACGCTCCGTGAAATCTTCCCCGAGAACAGAAATCTTCCCTGAGGCCTTCATAATTCACATTGAAGGCCCGTGTACATCTGATTGGTTATCACAACTGGCTGTTTCATTTAATTTAAGTTGAATGAACTGAAACAGACAGTTGTGACAACCAATCGGATTTCGAGTTGGCGACACTGGGCCTTCTAGAAGGCCCGGAAGATTTCTTTCCTCGCGTTGAACGTGACACGTAAACGTCCTTTTTATTGGATACTGAGGCAGACCGGTGCAGTGCTTCAGTGCTCAGTTTAGCTGGCTAATGCGAAAACGACGTACATGCTTATGCTAGTTTAGTTGTTTCAATTGGTAAGACTAAATATAATTACATTAACCAACTCATAAACTAGTTTACACCAACTTGATAATTCCAGTTTTTGATACAATCACAACGCCATTTTCAAGACGGAACTTTCAAGAAAAACTGGATATCGTGAGGATGGGAAGTTTAATGAAACTGCTTTGCAGGTGGGACAATGCGATGTTTAGTGGACAAACTTGTTAAAGCTTTCGGTGGACTTAATAAAACTTTGTAGACTAATCCCTGAAAATCGCCTTTTATTTTTAAGTTGTGACAGCAAGCGATCATATAACTGAGAGTATACTACTCTTAATGTATTGTTAATACGGGTGTATTGATTTTAAATGCTCCGGAAAGTCTGTTGTACTCGACTATGTTAAGGTACTCACTGCCTTTCTGTATAAATATAATGGTTCTAGAGCCATGGCGTCATAATGATGGTATTAGGAGGCGGATTCACTCAGTTTAACATCGTGTAGGGCACACTGATCTCAAAAAGTTTCTTTTTGAGATCAGTGGTAGGACATCGCTGAAGGCCCAGTCGTGAAATGCACGGACCGCCACTGCTATGTTCTGGGCTATGTTCAGCCAGTGCTGATTTAAATAAAAGGGTTTTCATCTGTATCCTGTTGTATTTACTGTCAGCACTATTAACAAGTTCATAATGCCTTATCTTACTACTTATATTACTCTTTTGTCACTTTACTTAAAGCTGACAAAGTACACTTATATAATCTCATATCTGTTCATAACAACACCACCCTTTTGTCACTTTACTTAAAGCTGACAAAGTCCACTTATAGGATCTTCTAAAAGTTTATAATATTAAATTTCTGTATAGCAGCCTAGTCACCATACTAATAACCATTAATGAATATGCATAATATATCACAAAGGTGGTTATGATGTGCCGTGTAGACCTACAGTACTGTGCAAAAGTTTTAGGCCGGTGTGAAAAAATGCTATGAACTAAGAATGCTTTGAAAAATGTAAACAATAAATGTTTATTTTGTATCCATTTACATGGTAAGACTGAGCACAGCAACAAGACACAACGTAGTTATACTGCATCAGCAGGGTCTCTCCCAGACAAATATTTCAAAGCAGACAGGGGTTTCAAAATGTGCAGTTCAAGCTCTTTTGAAGAAGACGTTGAGGATCGTAGACGCAGTGGTCAGCCAAGGAAACTTAATGCAGCTGATGAAAAACACATCAAGCTTATTTACCTTCGAAATCGGAAGATTTCAAGCAGTGGCATCAGCTCAGAACTGGCAGAAACCAGTGGTACCCAGGTACAGACATTTACTGTCCTGGGAAGTCTGGCCAGAAGTGGTCTTCATGGAAGAGTTGCAGCCAAAAAGCTCTACCCCGACAAGGAAACAAGGCCAAGTGACTGAACTAAGCACGAAAACATAGAAACTGGGGTGCAGAAACATGGCAGAAGGTGCTCTGGACTGATGAGTCAAAATTAGGAATATTTGGCTGTAGAAGAAGGCAGTTTGTTCGCCGAAGGGCTTGAGAGAGGTGCAATAATGAGAGTCTGCATGCAACAGTGAAGCATGGTAGAGGTTCCTTTCCAGTTTGGGGCTGCATTTCTGCAAGTGGAGTTGGAGATTTGGTCAGGATGAATGGTGTCCTCAATGCTGAGAAATACAGGCAGATACTAATCCATCATGCAATACCATCAGGGAGGCGTATGATTGGCACCAAATGTATTCTGCAGCAGGAACATAACCCCAAACATACAGCCAATGTCATTAACAACTATCTTCAGCTTAAAGAAGAACAGAAAGTCCTGCAAGTGATGGTATGACCCCCACAGAGCCCTGATCTCTACATCATCGAGTCTGTCTGGGTTTATATGAAGAGACAGAAGAATTTTAGGAAGCCTACATCCACAGAAGATCTGTGGTTAGTTCTCCAAGATGTTTGGAACAATTTACCAGCCGAGTTCCTTCAAAAACTGTGCGCAAGTGTATCTGGAAGAATTGATGCTATTTTGAAGGCAAAGGGTGGTCACACCAAATATTGATTTCATTTAGAATTTTCTTCTGTTCCTTCACTGCATTTTGTTAATTTATGAAGAATTGATGAAAATAAACTGTTAACACTTCCATTTTTGAAAGCATTCTTAGTTTACTGCATTTTTTCACACCTGCCTAAAACTTTTGCACAGTACTGTATATACATAGTTATAATGAGTGCCACAATGACTTAACTAGTTTTTAAAGGTATTATGAATGTTCTTATAGTGCTTCATATATGCAGGCTTCATAGGATTCATGATTACCCACACAAACCTATGATCACATATTTATAATGCATCATTTTATCTTAGATTATAACCATTTATAATTAACTGACATAATGTTTCAGAGCAGTGGATATGAGTCATTGTGGAGATGCTAAACATAGTTATAAAGAGTGCTACAATGACTTATAGCTACTTTTAAACGTCATCATTAATGTCCTTATAGGACCTTATAAAGGCAGGCTTCATAGCAAGTGTTACCCGACAGTCACATATTTATAATGCATTATTCCGTCTTTAATTATAACCATTCATAATGAACTGATTTAATGTATCATAAAGGTGATTATGGGTCATCATGAAGACATTATACGTAGTTATAAAGTAGCTATAAGTCATTGTAGCAATCGCTATAAGTCATTATTAAGGCCCTTATAATGTCCTTATAGGGCCTTATAACGCTGGGCTTCATAGAAAGTGTTACCAAAAATTCTTATAAAAAAATAGAGAAGGTAATTCATCTGCTGATTTTCTTGACACACAGTAGGAAGTTATTTGAGACTGAGTAGCAAACTCAAATGTTTTAAAAATCGAGATGCATCGATAATCGTTTTATCGGTTTAGAATTGATAATCGATAAAGCCACATATTCAATAATTGGTTCAGAATCGATAATCGTTTTAGAATTGAATCGTTGACCTCTGAAATTGTAATCAAATCGAATTGTGAGGTGCCAAGAGATTCCCACCCCTAATGTCCTGTATCAATAACTGAGGCAAACACTGCTGAATGTCTGAATGTAAAGTTCAAATGTCACACTGAACAATACATAAATTCCAGTTCAGGAACACAATCAATCTTCAAGACATGGGTAGGCTTGTAGAACCTGATAATGTAATAATTTCCCGATAATGTAATAACTCCCGATAATGTAATACAAATTCCTTCATAAGTCCCTAAAACATGTAATAAAACCTGATAATGTAATAATACCCCAACAATGTAATAAAGTGCATTTCCCAATCATTTTGCAGAACCTGATAATGTACTAATTACCTGATATTGTAATAACTTTGGTTGGTGCTGTAGCATCAGGTCTCCAGTTTCAGAGGTCCAAACAGTGAAGCTGTCCAGAGACCTGCTGCTTCACTATTAGCAGATACAGTATATATTTTATATGATTGCGAATGCCCAATTTTTACAATGGTGAAAGGGATATTCAGTGATAATCAACTAATAGAGAAAAAATAAGAACATTTTGGTATGTTATATATAGACTGGCAGCTAATGGGCACATAGAACATTGAGTTTCTAAGTCCTCATTGATCATCAATAGCTGACATTTCGCTATTTGATTTATATAAAATTCTCTTTTGATTTTGTGTGGCAATGTCCCTTAAAAATTACACTGTACCAGGCCAATCAAATCGTCTTTTGTCATTTGTCAGTCACTCGGATTGGTTGTAACGCCATTCCTATTGCGTGGCATTGCTTGCAGAGGCAACTTAACAGACAACCGTTAATCCCGCCCACACTGAAAATCGTGTTGTGCCAGACCCTTGTACAGCTTCTTGCTGTACAGGTTTGGCTTGCGAGGCTAAAGGCCTATACCAGGGGTCTTCAACGTTTTTCAGGCCAGGGACCCCCAAACTGATGGCGAGATGAGCAGGGACCCCCTACTACAGGGGTCTTCAACGTTTTTCAGGCCAGGGACCCCCAAACTGATGGCGAGATGAGCAGGGACCCCCTACTATATAAATTGCATACAATTTTCTTTATAATATACTGGGCCTAGTGCCAAATAAACATAGCTACCCTGTTATTGTGTCGATGGCACACATCCTCCCACATTAAGGAGATGTATCTTCTTTTCAATTACTCCTGACTGACACGATCCAACGGATGACGGAGGAGGAGTCTGGCGCATGGAGTTGTGTTGACAACGTAGATGTTATAGTGAGATTGACAGGTCAACAAACCAATCACACCGCTAGCAAGTTGTTAAGATTGTAGGTAGTAGCTTGCTAACATTAGCTAGGAGGCTCACACACCTCGCAAATCCTCACTTATTTTTCAGTTACAATTAACGTTTTTTTGACCTTGTACAGTGTCTATTTCTCTTTATTTTATTTTTTTAAATCTAAGCAAATGTCAAACTAACAATTTATAGGTACAAACAAGACCAGCTATGGAGTTTGGTTCGTCATCTTTTATTTTTGACCTTCGCGCTCTTTAGACTTGAGCAGAAACGCGATCTGATTGGCTAGTGCCTGTGCATGAAAGGTGCTGAGAGTGAACCGGTGCCCAGCTTGAGAGAGCTCCTGTGGGTAGCTGAATGTGTCGATTGGACTGAAAGATAACGTCTTCTCGATCAATTTATACGTTCGCTACAATATGTGGGATTTATGTTAATGTAAATTTAAAGGGAATAAATACAATTCTGATTTGGAAGACATTTAAATTTGTGGGAAAAAAAATTGGTTGAATTTTTTATTTTTTATTTTTTTTTTAATATTAAAAAAAATTATCTTATCAACCAAAGATTTCATGACCCCCCTGCAGTACCTCCGCGGACCCCCTGTTGAAGACCCCTGGCCTATACCATTGGGATCAAAATATGAGCAAAACAATAGTGGGTGGTTGTCTACACAGCATCACTACTTGGTCTGAATAACTGGTGTCCCAACATTTCAGCACTGACCAAAGTTTTTACAATATCAGGAATTTATTACATTATCAGGTTCTGCAAAATTGAGGCTAACCTGATAATGTAATAACTTCCAATTAATGTAACATTTTATTACATTATTGGTATGGCGATTGTTACATTATTGGGAAATGCACTTTATTACATTATTGGGATATTATTACATTATCAGGTTTTATTACATCTTTTAGGGACTTATGAGGGATTTTTTATTACATTATCAGGGTTATTATGTTATCAGGAAATTATTACATTATCAGGTTCTACAAGGCTGTACATTATCTTTCATTTTGTAAACTGCAAATGTAGTACCAAAGAGAGCATTTCACACTGGTAAAGCTGGGTTACATTCATGGGCCTGATTTGTGAGAGGTAGACTGACCAGGCTGAAACCTACAGCACATCACAACATCTCCTGCGCACATAACTCGCCCATGTGGTCCAGCACCAGAAGAACTAAATCTTGTGTTCCTATCCACCTTGTGTCATCACTGTAAAATACGGCAAAGCCTCATAATTTGAATATTTGCAAAAAGACGAGATCCAACAGCCTTAGATCAAATGAGATTGGAGCACATCATGGACAAGCACATCACTGGCCAGTCTCATGTTTTATCTGATGGACTGGGCCAAGTGAAGGAGGAAATCCTGCCTGGTTTCCTGGGGCCACATGTACTGTGTCCTTAACAGTTCTTTCTACCTTCAATAAATCTTTCATAAAACTACCCAACCAAACAAAACAGATTTGAACAGTTATCGCTGATGTCTTGGCACCATAATGCCTGCTTTCAATCCACAAAATAAGCCGCCATCATTTTTCTTCAAAATATCATCAATCTTTGTTTTCACCCTATGCACCCGTTGCCAAAATGACAGAGGACCTGGCCAAAATTACAAACACGGTCATTTGGACATTAGGGCTTGGCAATGGCCATCTATCGACAGGATTTAATGACATTTAATTAATTCTGGACAGGTGTATAGACCCTTGATGAGGGGGAAAGGGCTGTTTAAAAAGTTACCAAACCCCACCCTGACTTATTTTTCAAAAGTCAAGGCACTCTCAAAAGCGCTGATGGAATACGGTGTTCTAAAAAGTACATTACACGTATTCAACCTTAATGAAACATGGTTCCTGACATTTATCACCGGCTTTGTGATCGCCAGTACTCCAGTTGTACCCCAGTTGTGTTGTATATCTTATGTCACAGATAGCATCTCTTATCCATTGGACAAAATATCTATTCTTTATATGTGGTATGGGAAGGCTAGTAGATTTGTGGGTACAACTTTGATGCTCGCAATCACACTCTTTATCGCTACTTAAGGGTTCATGTGGCCCCAACACATCCGTTAGATATTTCAACACAGGAGTAGGTGGACTTTCATTCACTTCAAATGCTTTTGCTTGGGCCTTTGGCTTTTATTTAACAACTTCTATACAACAGGACAAAGCTGGACGAGTGGACCTTAATAACACTGTTAAACATTTCATCATAAGTATATGTTTTGAAAGTTGTACACTTTATGTCTGTAGAGATCCCTTTACACGGAGAGTCTCATATAGTATTTGTCGAAAATTAACTGTTTTTCTTTTTTTTTTCTTTAGGGACCTTGTTGGTTCATTCACATGGAGAATTATTTAATGTTTGCTGTAAAACTGTGGTTGCATGGCCCAAGGAAATGACAGTGTAGTTGAAAGCTGGATTTGATGCAGATTGGCGGCTTCTAGCTGTAAGCCAAGGCAAGCCAGACAACTGTAAAACGTCTCCTCTAATGGTTCTTCATAAACCCTTTGCCTTACAGGCACATCGTGGTGTGTGGTCATATAACGCTTGAAAGTGTGTCCAACTTCCTTAAAGACTTCCTTCACAAGGACAGGGATGATGTCAATGTAGAAATTGTTTTTCTCCATAAGTAAGTGACTTTTTGGTCCTTTAAAAAAGAAATAATTTGGCCGATCTGAAAAGAAAAAAAAAACACTCACTGATGCTCCACTCATTCTCTGCTGCAGTATTTCCCCTAATCTTGAGCTGGAAGCCTTGTTCAAGCGCCATTTCACCCAGGTGGAATTCTACCAAGGGTCTGTCCTCAATCCTCATGATCTTGCTAGGGTGAAGGTGAATCTTTTTTTCTTTTCTTCTGGTTTTGTTATTTTGTGTTCTTGTGCATATGCACTTGCAGAATAGTAAATTATTATTATTAATACAATTAATACAATACACCAGATATCTCCAGACAGCAAAGATGAGTACACCCTGGGTGTCTATTCTTCTGATTCTGATATTTTCCATGTTCAGATCGAATCTGCAGATGCCTGTTTGATCCTAGCTAACAAATACTGTGCAGACCCTGATGCGGAAGATGCATCCAACATAATGAGGTGAGAAAAGCACAACAGAAGGGTGGAGGAAATAATGAAATCAGGCCCATTAGCCGTTAACCCTTCCGCTACATCACTAATCTGATTGACCTATTCTTTCCTGTTGTTGGCTTAATCAAGGACAATTACAAAGTCTAGCATATTAGTTTGGATATTCATTACTTTAAGAAGCTGTTGAGATGCAGCTGAATAAATACACATGAAAATTAACCGAAGTGTGTTTCATTGTCATTTGCCAAATTACTATTCAGAGTGATATCCATCAAGAACTACCACCCAAAGATTCGCATCATCACGCAGATGCTGCAGTACCACAATAAGGTATGGACCACACCTTTTTTTAGTTTTTTTTGTTTTAAGGATCTATGTAAGGATCAATGTTAATGGGCTGCCTGTCAGTCAGTGTGTGAGAATGTGGGTTAGAATGACTTGTAATTTTTGTTTACTGTTATTGTTGTTGTTATTTCTCTTCATCTTCTCTTCCTCGTCTTCTTCACTTTCGCCCTTGTCTTCCCTCTTGTTGTATTTGTCTTCCTCTTCCTCCTCTTCCTCTTCATTGTATTCACTCTTCCTTCCCCCACCCCCCTTCCAGGCCCATCTTCTGAACATCCCGAGCTGGAACTGGAAGGAGGGCGATGACGCGATCTGCCTCGCTGAGCTGAAGCTCGGCTTCATCGCCCAGAGCTGTCTGGCGCAGGGCCTGTCCACCATGCTGGCCAACCTCTTCTCTATGAGGTCGTACATCAAGGTATTGAAAGCCATCACTCTTCTGGGCTCCCTGGATTGTTATTTATGCTGCTAAACGCTTTAGTGAGGCTCAATCCATTAAGCATCACGCCCTTTGCCAAAAGATCTGTGAAACCCATTGGCACCCTTGCTTGGTGAACGACCTTCATCCTTGGATGTTCTCTAGAAACTATAAAGCAATTGTTAATCCCATATGTGGCTATGAAAGTATAGGTGTTTGATTAATAATGACTGGCCTATGTCTGGCTGCGAGAGGAGCAGATGGATGTTTGATTGTTACTGACTGGGAGGGTGATTTGTGGTGTATTCATTGACGTGATAGATCGAAGAGGACACATGGCAGAAGTATTACTTGGAGGGTGTGGCCAATGAGATGTATACAGAGTACCTTTCTAGTGCCTTTGTGGGCATGTCCTTTCCTGAGATTTGTGAGTAAGTACACACTTTAATTTGGCTCTCATCACATAACTGAACAAATACAAGCGCACCCTTGTTTTCATATTGGGTGATGATGTAATAATGTGTGGTAATGTTTGTTTGTTTGTTTGTTTGTTTGTTTGTTTTTCCCCAGGTTGGTCTATGTAAAGCTGAAGCTACTGTTAATAGCCATAGAGTATAAGTCAGATATACGAGAAAGCAGGTGAGGCTCAATTAGGAACATTTCATAGCATAGTTCATTACATAGCAACATCTTGATGTGAAAATTGTGTTTGTTTATACCTTATCTTATATTTTATCACTAGATTATTTATTTTGATATGTTGTTTGTTTTGTGAACAAAAGCACACACCAATGACCAAAGCGGTATAGCTTTTGTCATGCTATTCTTGATACGGCTGACTATTGTTAACAAAAGATAGGTACTATTAAACTGTCCTGTGCCTTCAGTACACTCATCAACCCTGGGAACCACGTTAAGATGCAGGAGGGAACCTTGGGCTTCTTCATAGCCAGTGATGCTAAAGAAGTCAAGAGGTGCTGTTCCATTCTGACATGACCACGTACATAACACTAACACAATACTTAACTGAAGGCTTTGGTTTTCCCTTTTCCACTTGGTTGATGACACATGTTTTCACCCAGTTTGCTGTTCTCATTTGCATGTTAGGGCTCTTTATTACTGCAAGGCTTGCCATGACGACATCACAGATGCAAAAAGGATCAAAAAGTGTGGATGCAAAAGAAGTAAGTGCTCATTATCATCTTCTCTCTAATCCTCTGTGGCCTCTGCTCATTACAAGTGCCTTCTTAAAGCCATTGTTTTGTTTTTACTTTTGCCTTATTTTTGTTTTCCTCCTTTGATGGTATATATTTAAAGGCAATGACCCTAAATGCATTTCTTCCTTGTGAGTGTGAAACAGGAACATAATGTAGATTTGTGCTCCATCCAGCATTCTTAAATAATTCTCCAATTCTTAAAATGTACCAACCATGGATAAGATGTTGATGTTGTAATTTATCCATGTGGGCATGGCAGATATACATCACCCTGGGATTTCTCCAGTCATCTATATGACATTTTACAATATCATTGATTGAAATACCCAGAACATGTCAACAAGTCTCTTCCTCATAGAGTAATAGTGTTGGTTGTGCCTTAGCAACTTCAGAGCAGCCTCTCAAAGGCCATAGTTAACTTGTACAAAGAATATGGAATCAGTGTCTGAGCATCTTACAATATGTAATTCACAGTCTTTCAGCAGGAATATATTGCATATATAATATCAGGATTATTCTGTAGTTGTTTTGTTCTAAGGTTTATGTTGTTCAGTTACCCCAAAACAGGAATAAAAGGATATTACTTTTTTTCCCTAACCTTTTTTTTTTTCACTTCAAATCACTTTTTCTTTCACCCTTTTCTTTATTTTTTATTTTTTGCTGCATCGGAAAATGGTCTTTTAACCACTCTGTGATAGTGATATATTGTGAGTAAAAGTGCCTAATTTTATGCTTGACAAGGACAGTCACCTTAAAACTGTGAAAAAAAGAAATGTATACTTGTTGATGTTGCATGTGTAAACGTGAGTATTGCATCCCTTGTGCATATCATTGTTGTTTAAGTATCTACACAAAGGAAAGTTTTGTGTAAAAATGATCTAGTTTTAAAGTAACATTTTGGAACTATTTTACCTTAAAGATTTCACAAGAACTGAGAATGAACCCAAGGAGATAGCACAGTCATCTTCACAATAGCTCCACTTTAAAAAGTAAACATTGTAGATTTTTGATTTCCGATACCAAATATCTGATTAATAATTACAGTTATTCACTTTTGCCCAAAGTGACTTGCAAAACATTAGATAAAGCAGAGTAAAACAAGAAATAAACACCATGGCTTGCTATTTAAGCCTTGTAACCTTTACTTTAATACATAGGAATATGTATTTTAGAAGGTAAAAATAAATCTTTGGAAGGAGTTGTTGTACCCAAATGTACCACAAGATGTCATCCCAAAGCCTTATTAAATCAAGCACAACAGTGGATTCCTCAACCACCTCCCTTCACATTCCGTCTAGCATTTGAATACCAGATTGCATGGACAAGGCTACTGTATGTCATATCAAACGTCGGGCTGCCATGTTTGTAAACCACATGTTGCATGTTATACTTAAGCATGCAGTCCAGCTTGCTGTGACGTGCTAATGAAAGAAGCGCTAAGTGACTTCAGTGTTCTGTCTAACAGAGCTGTGCTGCTAAAAGCTTTTCCTGTCTAACGTTGTGTTCCATGCATCACCATTTTTAATCTTCACCCTTGACCCCGAAGAGTTGACATAAGCCTCAGAGGACAGCTTAGCTGCTGTGATTTCACTGATTAAATAATCTATTGCGCGTAAAGTAACAATGCATGGTTTTATGTGCCGGTGCTTATGTGCTGAAGGTTTCTTTCACTGCAATATTGCGCTTGTTCAAGAGAGTAACTGCAAATATGTTCAACATATTTGGTGATTAGACAGATGAGGACAAGGGTATAGTGTACAAGGTGTTGTTAGGTGGTCATTCCACTCAATTGAATTCAGTCTCTATGAATATTCATGAATAAAACTGGACCTCAGATAGCATTTCTAGCCTGACCTGACTCTCCTCCCACGTCATTGCCCATATACAACCTTGTCCTCATACATCTGATACAGTCGCTAAAAGTGAAGCATTATCCAGTCTCCATATAGATATCGAGTTTAGATATGGAGTTCCTCAAAGGTCCATATTTGGACCCTTTGAAAAGAAAGACCCTCCTGCTGGGATGCAGAATGTCTTCACCATTAACCACCATTAACCTGCTGCTTTTCCTCTCCTCTCACCCCAAACATTACTGTAGCCAAGATGTCCGTCTACAAGAGAATGAAACTGGCATGTTTTGATTGCGGCCGTTCTGAGCATGACTGCTCGTGCATGTCAGGCAGTGTGCGTAGTAACATGGACTCCCTCCGACAAGGCTACGCACTCTCCCCCATATCTGTTAATGATTGCAAGCCTACTTTGCGCTCCTGTAAGTTCTCGGCATCATGCAAAACACAGTGCTGTTGAATGTCTAGTGATTGGCGTCTACCTGTCTGTGCGAGCCGCCACCGTCGCCGTCGTCGTAGTCGTCATCTGTGTCTCTGAATCGCTTTGAATCAAAATTGTTGGTGGGGATTAACTCCAGATTCCATTGTGATTATTGTTCTTTGGTGAGGTTTTGTTCTGTCAGGTTTTCTGCTTTTGGCAACGTGCTGGTCAGATGTTTGTTGCATGCTGTGGCGGTGTAGACTGTGTACTTGATGTTTTGCGCTCTGGCTTCAGACTTCCTGTATGTAATACATATGGCTTCTGAACAATTTATGTCATGTCATGATATATATATATATATGTGTGTATGTACATGTGCATGGTCCAAACAATACTACATACTCCATTACAGCCATTTTCATGAATTACTTTACAGTTCACACATTTCATTAGATTTAATTTGTTCAGAGGCTTTTTATATGGTCTGTCCAAGGCATACAGTTGGTGACAGTTTATAGCCATTCAATCCATCTTAATAAATCCCAACATCACAATTTCCCATGGAAGGCCTTACTCAACTGTGATCACAAGCACAAAAGTACCTAAGGTCTATGTGTCATTCACCTCATGGTTTTAGGTCATGGCACACTGAAGATAATAACAATGTGATAGGAAGGTTATGGTGGACCGTTATTTAGCGACTTGCATAGGCATTCTGCAGTGACAGGAGTCAAACCCCGGGTCAACCACTTAGAAGTTGGCAGCACCCAGTTTTGGGGCCATCTTAGTCCATAATGTCCTGTTCCCTTGAGTTCCAGGACTGTACAAATGTGGTCAGTGTCTGGCACAGAAGAGTAGCACTACCTATCCTCAGCGATCTTCATCGAGAGCAAACGCTTATGTAGTCTGACGTGAAAATTATGTTTTCTTTTTTCTTCTTCTTTTTTTCTTCCTCGGGCTGCCACAGCCAGTGGTGGTTTGTCACGAAACACTGTGCGACAGATTCGTACCACCAGGAAGCCCTCACCTCTCCAGTACCCACTACCCCCTTGCTTGGGGGGGAGGGGGGCGAGGGTTAAGACTCTCATGAGAGTTCCTTCACCCTCTTCCTCGCAGTAGCAAATTCCTGGCGACAGATGCCAGCTCCCGTGTTCATGTTGTAGGGCTCTGTCAGTAGCCTAGGGCACAAATGTATGGATGTTTTTATTTATTTATTTAACCTGCTCCCTGAGATTGGTGTCTTTGGAGCTCACTCTGGCTATGAAACATGGGTTTTTTTCATTCTCTGCCTTGGCTCAGTCTTAAAGCTCTGTCCACACCATCTATTTTGCCCTGATTTCCCCTCCATTAAAAGGATATTTGGCTGAGCAGAGATGAATAAAGGCCATGAACAGCACATATGCTGATGATATAGCTGAAATTAAACATACATGGTCCTATTCATTATGTCTGTGAAAAGTGAAAATGGGCTCTGTTGTGCCAAATATCGTGTGGTATCATAGGAATAGTGAATAATGTTTAATTAACTCTAAATATGAAATCTAGTACCTCGTTTATTTTCAGTTAGGGGAAAACACTGCTTCTACGGTTTGTCAGTCGTCATAATAATACCACGGTGGTTTGGTACAAATTGTGGCTTTGTTGTAGTTTATCGCTCAATCAAACCCATCCTCTCATCCTTTCAAAATCATCCTTTGAGTAACCATAAACGAAAGATTTTTGTGTTCCATTGTTTTTGCCCATGATCATAAATGACTCTATCCTTTACAGGCACTGTCTCTTCAAACGTGCCTTAAAGGGAATCTCCACTGCCGAGATCCAAATGCTTTTCTCCCTCTTCATCACACTCTGCTGTTTGAAATATTAAGACTGTAATCTTTCATGTAATTGTCACTGCAGCCTTTCTAACCTCACATTGTCTCTGCACTTTTCTCAGCTAAAAGTAACTATAACGGATATATCAAATCAAGTAAGTTTGTTTTACTTTACTTTTTTTTCCTAACCACCCTTCCCTGTACACTTCTCTACTTTCCACCATCCTCCATACTCCTTTCCTCCCTTGCCTTGTTCACCTACCCTCCTCTATGACTCTGTTTGCTTGCGACTACGGGTGAAGATCTTGTTCCCCAGATAGCTAGTTTTTCATCTGTAAATCCCTCTCAAAAGGCCCACAAGGTGTTTATCATGATATGAATGTGTATGTGTGGTGCCTCCAAAGCCAGATTAAGCCAGCTTGATATCTTTATATAGAAAAAGAATGTACAGTGTCACACATATATAGAGAAATGATAAGCAGTGTCTGATAGCCAGTTACATAGAAATGATATTCAGTGTCTGAAGAAGCTGGCTGGTTGTTTGCCAGCAGGTGGCGCTACTTGCCCAGTGCAGGAGCCGCGTGAAGACGAGCTAGAGGAGGTGCGTGTCACCAGTGGCACATCAGTGTCTATCTCATGCTACGCTGTACTGTGAACTGTTACTCTAATATTTATGCTAAACAAGACCACAAAGGATGTTCGCC
>NC_137922.1:33580807-33630807 GCF_963457725.1 Sprattus sprattus | reverse complement strand
TGTGTGAGTGTAAGAGAGGGACTAAGTGATAGAGTGTGTCCATGAATGTACATGTCTGGCCCTGTTTGCGTCAGCCCGACTGCGTGAGTATGTTTGTAAGTGTCCTTGAGTGGCATTTGGCCTGTCATCTCCATGACAGCACTCTGTGTGTGAGTGAGAACAGAGCTGCCATGGAGAGCTGCTGTATGTGAAAGGACCTGGCCCAGCCGTAACCCAGCCGGGGCTCAGACGGAGCCCAGCCGTAACCCAGTCTTAGCCCGGCCCAGCCTGCTTCTGGGAGGGACAGTCCTCTTGTGTTGTGAAGTCTCAGCTGTCAGCCACACACCACCATCCACATGTGGCGCTTAAACAGGGCTGGCACTAATGACAGCGGCAGCCAATCAGAACGCCCCGTAGCTGCATGGCCCCAGGCCGTTCCTCCATCGCTGGGTTCTTTTTCAGTTCTATTTTAGGTACTGGAGGCGATATGGTGTGGGTAGTGGTGGTGCTGTGGTGTGGTGCGGTGCAGTGTGGTCTCAGCGATCTGAAGGGAAATCAAACATTACCTTGCTTTTATCTTGTCGCCCGTGTTAAATAGGTGCTCATTAATTGGGACGGATGAAAGGCACCGTGGAGCTACGTGTTCATCCATTAGAGAGCGATGATCAACATTAATAACACAGAGGGCGACGAGAGGGGAGAGCCTCGCCGCTCTCCGCAATCAGCCTCGCAGCATGAGGTCGATGGATTAATGTTAATTTTTATGGTGTTGGATCTCGCTACATTATAGTTATCATTTTAAGACCCATTACACTATGTGTGTAATTAATTGTTCAAATATCGCTATCAGAAAGATGATCTAAAGGCGAATTTGAAACACTTTGTGTGTTTAATTAAACTGTGCCTAAAGGAGGCCTTCATCCTCAAGCTAACAGAGATACTGATGGAAAGCTTACTCAGTGTGATATTACAATACGTATAGTATCACACATTCACATCTCACAGTGCGTTACTCTTTATAACACATAGTGCTCTGCTTGTTGAAGATATTCTTACCTTAGGGTGATGTTATGATACCAGCACTGCAGTGCAAGACTTGACCTCGACCTCTGTAGTGCTACTGGAATCAGAAAGAATCAGTCTTGATTTTATTTTATGCCCCGATTGAACCACATTTCAAGCTGCTTTTTGTTGTTAGTGTTTTTTTTCCGTTCATAAAAGTTAGCCACACTGTGTAAATATGTGTGTGTTTTAAAAAGCCCTATAGTACCCACATGGCTCTGGAAAAGGGGGAGGTTGAATAGCATAGCCTAAGGGATACTTTATTCCTACAAGCAGCAGAAAATACATTCTGGTGTACCATATCAAATATGGTTTTCCAGCCGCAGCTAGAGCCTGCAGGCCCTCGTAAATAAGTAATGATCAACAGATTGGATGTGGGTTTGTGAAGAGCATGCCTTTGTCATTTTGCATGATGTGAAGGAGGTGGTGTGTGTGTGGGGGCGGGGGGGGGGAGTGAAAGTGGGGAGGGGTTCAAAGCGCTCACAGCCGACTGCGGGTGCCAAGTGAAATGTGTTCGGGCAGTTTGTGCTTTTCTGTATGGATGTGGTAGTTTGGAGCGAGTGGTGCGGCTGTGTGCCGAATGATGGTGTGACAGGCCCCACCGCTGCGGAGTGTAGAGAGGAGGACGGGGGAGGAGGGGTGGGGGGGTCCTTTATTCTCATATTCCCTTTATCCAGCTCCTCTTCAAAGTGACCCTGAAGCGGGCTGTGGGGTTTGCAGAACGCGGGTTTGTTTACTAGGCCGGCGTGGAGGAGAATGGTTTTGACACACCCGTTTAGTCAGAGGTTTCGCTTATTTTCAAACACATACTCACACTCACAGAGAAACAACTGTGTGGTTCAAACACACAATCACACAAACTTTAATAAGTGCACACAAAAGAACCTACGCATATGAATTTGAAAACACTAAGTGAGAGAGAAAGAACGAGACACACAGAGAGAGAGGGAGAGAGAAAAAGAGAGATAGTGCATGGACCCAGTGTTAGAAAGCCCTCCCCCTTATTATCTACACTGAGCATCATCACAGAGGGGACATGGCCTTTCCATCTTCCTCTGTCACCCCCAAGACCTCCCCGCCCCTGAAATTAACACTGTGCCCAGGGCCTCCCCCTGATCAGTCATGGGGGGAGGGGGGGGGGGGGGGGGGCTCATCTACAGTAATTGCCTCCAAACATGTTACATGGCATTTGCCAGGGTTGTTCAGCTTCGGAACTGCGGAGGGGTGGTGCACACGTCACATCGGGCGCGCTAGGAGTGGCGTAGTCTGTTGCGTGGCACGTCTCCCTGACAGCCCAATGCTGCGCCGACGTTGGAAGAGAGGTGGCTGTCCTGCCCGCGCCTCCCCGTGCCACTCAGGCCAGGCTGGCATGGCTGTCTCATCACAATGACAGAGGACTGAGGACTCAGGGGTTAGCAGTGACAGTGGCACTGAGAGAGAGACAGAGAGAGAGAGAGAGGGAGACAGACAGAGAGAGAGAGAGAGAGAGGGAGCGCCACCACCATTATAAAATATTCAGATGTCACGCTGGAAAGATTTCTATAGCGATTAGTTTCTCTTTATCTGGGCTTGGGACTGGCAACAGACTTCTAAGAAGAAGCCCTGGCAGAGTGTCTCTGGGCAGCGCCACCCGCTTAGCCGTAGATTGGAACCCTCAAGGGAAGAGGAAAGTTGGCCGGCTAACAAAGACCCGCGGAAGAAGAAAAAGAAGAAGGAGAAGAAGTGAAGATGATAGGGACAGCATTGGGAGAAGTGACGGCTTCAGCGCAGAATGCTGTCAGGCTGAGACGTGTTGAGTCCAAAGGAATAAGCAAGAGAGCTGGAAAGGCCTTAAGGACTGAGGCAGATGGTGACTGAGTCTTCATGAGAAAGTTCTGAGCCTCAGTTTGTTTACATTTAACAAAGAGGACGCAATTCTCAAATTCATAGGCTTGTGTTTTACTTGGTTTTCCCGTCTCTGTGACCCTACGACCTCTTAATCTCATCACGTTATGTGAGTTTTATTTGAATGTGGTGTTGTTAGCACCTTGTTCACCATGTAACTCCTTTTGTTCTATTTATTTACATTGGTAGGTGGGTAGGTATTGATGCTAATAAATGAATGTGCACCCCCACCCCCCCCACCACCACCTGTCTTAAACCTTCTTCCAAACATATTTAGCCCTGGATGGCATCTGCATCCAAGCGCACTTAAAACACACTGAATCCAGGTCATGTACCGTGTGCTTGGTGACTTTTAGACGAGTAGAGAAGGGGTAAACTCTTCCTGCTGAAAGGACTTCCTACTCTAGCCCCGGGCTTCCTCAAAGGCAGATATTTCCACCCCTCTCTCTCTTTCTACCCCCTCAGGCTTGTGGGAAGCCAGTTGTGTCGACACCACCACAACACACAATGACGACAAACACTCACACACAAAAACACACACACACACACACACACCCACACAAACATGCCTTCAGTCTTGGTGAAATATTCACAAAATCTTGCAGCATAATCTGTCTGCAGTCTTATGAGGACAGTGTAGACAGTGTCAGCTGCAAGAGCCTTTGAACGTTCTGCCTTGTTTACATAATTTGAGATTTTGGATTGGTCGGGAAAAATGATGGAGAGCAAGCAGTGATCAATTGCCACACTTGGGTATTATGACAATACACAGCGGTCCCAATTCACCCTCTGTCCCAGTTTGTGTGTGTGTGTTTGTTGTGTGTGTGTGTGTGTGTGTGTGTGTGTGTGTGTGTGTGTGTGTGTGTGTGTGTGTGTGTGTGTGTGTGTGTGTGTGTGTGTGAATGAGGTTCAGACACTCGTAGCAGTACCGCCAAAGCAGCAGCAGCCTCTGATAGAAGAGATGCTGTTTGTCTCTGACGCTCTGCTGAAACTTTAATGCTGCTCGGTTTGGAAAGCAAATATGATTGGGCAAATCACTAAAATATTTAGTGTGCGGCCTGTTACAGCTCGTAAATAGCACACACAACCACACACACAGCACACAGACCAAAGGTTTGTGAGAACGTGCACACGCATGGATGTTAAACCGCACAGACACACACTCTCAACACATCATGTCACTTACCAGTGGTGCAAAGAGCAGCATGTTAATGCTTTTAAACACAAGCTTGCACACACACACACACACACACACACACACACACACACACACACACACACACTCACACACACGCACACACACACACACACAACCACACACACACACACAAACACACACACACACACACACATACACACACGCACACACACACATAAGCAAGCCATGCGTCAGAACTAGTCTGTGTAATTGGCCCTCCATCCTCCTGCCAGTCAGTCAGCCCAGCTCACGGCTGCCACCTCCTTCTGCCTCCGTGCCAGTCCAGATGCCAACCCGGATGGCACTCAGCTCTGATGGCTTCTCCCGCTGCGTGGCACGCCGACATATCCGTGCTGACAGGACGGAGCCGGGAGTAGACCATCCCTGTCAAACAGAGAGAGAGAGGCGGCAGCGGCCGAGGCACAACTCATTTGTTGTGGTTCTCATTGACTCAATGGACCTGAACAGGGAGGCTAATGCACACAGTAATTGCAGCTATAGGGAAGTGGCTACATAATAAAGGGGGCATCCCACAATAAATATGTCACATATTGTGACTCTTGCCTTTTTTTGGAGGGGGGGGGGGTTGGGGTTCACTTGTCACCTGTCTCACTTGTCACCAGACTTTCAAAATAGAATAGATTCAAGCTAATGATGGCGAGTCATCCTCAACCTTTTGCCATCCTCCATCTTTTAAAAAAAAACGAAAGCATCATGATGGATATGTGATAAACCCACTGCTGCATCCATACAATAACAAGCAGTCATAACAAGCTGCTGAGTCCCTCTCATTACCCAAGGTATGGGCACACAAGCTGTAGGCTACAGGTCCATATGTCGTCTGCCGTTACAAGCAACTGCTATATTTACACGGGAGCTCTAATGTCTTGTTCTGTCACTGCACTGCAGACATGACCCTCTGCTCATCCCCGGCCATGACCAGATGGAGGCCATGGACGTGAACGTGAAAAAATATGACACCACTGGGATGTTTCACTGGTGCCCATCGAAGGACATCGAGAGGGTCATCCTGGTAGGTGTTCCTGTGCTCTCTCACACTCTCACACACTCACACACACATGCCAACCAGGGTTGTAAGTCTTGTTTTTGATTAAGTTTTGCTATATAGCAGACTTTCAAATCACATTAAAATGTAGAATCTTAACAGAAATACATTAGGTTTACTAAAGTAAATTATCGATGCTTCAAAATGCTTAGGGTTGTGGAATTATTCAGAATTAGAGGGTGATTTCAGAAAACAATTCTATTTTAGATGTTAAGCTCTCTGATGTTGGACTTATTGTGCTCTGCGTGCAGGGCTGAAAGTATGTTCATGTTTGTATTTTTATGCTTTCGAAAAGGTCTTGATGACATTCTCTAGGCACCTATGTATTAAGCAGCCTATTTGTTGTACTGTGTCCTAAGGTGGACTCCCAAGAACATGGACCCTGCGTTCTTTGTAATACTTGTAATGTATTTGTTTGTAAATTCAAATTGTAAAATGATGTGATGATGATTCATTTTTTTTCTACTTTCACTGAAGACCCGGAGTGAAGCAGCCATGACGGTCCTCAGTGGCCACGTGGTGGTCTGCATCTTCGGGTGTGTAAAGTCGGCGCTGGTGGGCCTGAGGAACCTGGTGATGCCCTTGCGGGCCAGCAACTTCCATTACCACGAGCTCAAGCCCATTGTGTTCGTGGGCTCCCTGGAGTACCTGAAGAGGGAGTGGGAGACGCTCCACAACTTCCCCAAAATCTCCATCTTACCGGTGAGTTCAGGGAGGACACCTAACTCAGCCATATTTAAGTCCTAAGTATGAAGTACTAGCAAAGTACTTCATTATAGTACTATAGAAATACTATTATATAGTATAGTAGTATTAATATACTATAATATACTGTACTATACTATACTAGTATACTCTACTATTAAGATACTATACTATACTTGTATACTCTACTATTACTAGTAAGCACTTAAAATGTAATACATTGGCAACCATAATGTAGTTGTTACATTAATACCTACTGTGACTAGGATGCACTTTGCGTTGGGGTTATGTGTAGAGTTAGGGTTAGTAATTTGCATTTACATGGAAAGTACAAGGTACTTGCCCAAGTTATTACTAGCAAAAGTACACTGCAATAACACAATCATTAATATACAATAAAGACCACTTCTTAGAAAAGTGGACCATTCAGTCTTAGGTAAGACAAGAATTCTCAACCAAATTAAAATAAGTCTGTCTGTTATGGATGTTTTGGAGGCAATGTCATTAGTTTAATGTATTGATTGACTCCATGTGTAATGCTCAGAATGGCAACCACTGCCATTAGAATTCATGTAATCGACACTGTGCTACCGTGAAAATAATCGTTATGAAGTGCACAGTCTTTTTTGCACACCCGTCTCCCTCGTTCTGTTTGTGTTCACGTGTCACCCGTCGTGTTTTTGTGAAGGGCACGCCTTTGAGCCGTGCTGACCTGAGAGCTGTCAACATCAACCTGTGCGACATGTGCGTCATCCTGTCGGCCAATCAGAACAACATTGACGACGCGTCGCTGCAGGACAAGGAGTGCATCCTGGCGTCACTCAACATCAAGTCCATGCTGTTTGACGACAGCATCGGGGTCCTGCAGGCCAACTCCCAAGGTAGGCAGCATAGCACCTCATCCATACCACAGACAGCAGCAGTGTCTAGACTAGGGATGAGCCTCTGAAACTTTGCATTATGTGCCCCTTCAATTCGTGGTTCAGGGTCACACGACAGTTCTATTCCGATTCTTATAGTATTTTTCATTATTTTCGAAATGGAGTGCATGGCATTTAGTTTAGCTGCAGTAGAACAAAATTGGTTGTTGCCAGTGGTCTTAAAATATTTCTGGTGCATGATGTAGTATTTTATGATACTGTGTTTTAAAGATCTCCATGCTGAGACAACCGTAAGGGACGCCTGTTAAAGCACCATTCGAAGTAGGGCGCACACACACACACACACACACACACACAGACTCACACCTCTAGGGTTACAGTGTTGACATACCACTCTTGAGCGACGTGTGTAAAATCTCTAACCTCGTTGTGAATACTGTCACTTCCTGAATTGGTTCAGGGTGCTGAGCTGGGCAGTTTCTCCATCCTAAGATCTCTCAGGGTCTACTTTGCTGCATGTTATGAATGAAAACAAACAGCGTGTGAGATTCATGTGTCAAGAGTGTAAAATGGCAATTGCAGGACAGCGTGCAAGTATTAAGTGTGCCAGAAATGTTGTCAACTAAAAAAACATTGGTACAGAAAGATTGGTACAAGTGGCTGTCATGTGAAACACACCTCTGCACAGGTTACAGTAACATGCAGTTGTTTTCTCTGAGGAAATCTCTATGGAAGAAAGAAATAATGCAATCAATGGACAGTCATTATATATTGACCTTGTTTATTTTTGTTGGGGCTGTATTATGTTGCCCGTCCTTCATTAGGTTTCACTCCGCCTGGCATGGACAGGTCTTCTCCAGAAAACAGCCCGGTCCATGGGTTAGTGCGGCAACCCTCCATCACCACCGGAGCCAACATCCCCATCATCACAGAACTGGGTATGTCACCACACTGGCTACAGTGAGAATGTCACACAGATAATGGACAGGGGTAGTTTAATTACAGATTATGTCTAGTTGAGACGTCATCATTCATAGCTACAAAACAGCGTATATAATAGAGGGTTACAATTCGTTTTCTTGCTCCATGACATAAAAATCAAAGACTAAAATGGGTCATAATTATTATAATTTTTTATATATATATTTAATGATTCTTCGTACAAATATGGGTGTCTGTATAAAGCCTGATATACATTCATTAATGCACATATGTGCCAAGTTATTATATTATCAGAACTTGTAATTAGATACGGCAACATACAACATGAATTTAAACATGAGCGTGGAAGATGTATTTTTGTGTGGTGTTTTGTGTGGTCAGTTGCATGTTCACTGCACTGAACGTGTGTCATTTAACCCTTTCCTCCACTGACGCTTGTCTTGCATCATTAGCTAAGCCAGGCAAAACACTGCCTTTGGTATCATTCAGTCAGGATAAAAGCAATGGGAACAACATCCCAATGATTACTGAGCTGGGTAAGCTGGACTCTTGGAGTGAAGTTCTGTTGCTGTCGTCATTCCGCTTTCTTCCCAAGTCCTCCGCTTGTTCTGTTCTTCTGTTGTAATGTCGGCCGTTTATTTCCCAAAGTGCCATACTGAATGTGTTGTTATTTTCTGGGGGGGGGGGGGGGGGGGGGGGGTATTGATTATTTTCTTTAATTTGGATGGCTTAGCATGGGACTCATTGATCATGACTTGTGATCCATGAAGATTTCTCTCCATTACTTTATCCCAGTGTTGATACTTTGTCTGGGTGTTTGTAAGAAATCAAAGTGTCTGCAAGAAGGGGTGAATGTCCAGCAGTAAAATGCTCTGTGTGTTTGTGTGTTTTATACTGAATCATGACACGATAGTGAAGCTGGCTCAGTGTAATCCATGGCATGGTGCATGCTGAACAAACACTACCTGGTGGCAACCACGTTTCTTGTGATTTGTATTGCGCTCTGTTGAACTACTTGTCATTGTGGCTTTGTTGATGGGATGTCATTGTTCTTGTGACTCTTCTGATTGAACTTCTTAAGAAGGATTGTTCTTTAATTTGATGTTCTCTCATAAGTATAACACTGTGTTCACTGATTAACCTCTGTGGCCTGTAATTACAATGTCATGCACATTACCACGCTGTGACTGTAAATAGTACCTTCTTCCGTCACGTTTTATAATGACAATTACATGGTAATCCCATAAACAAACCTTTGACTTCCAACACCAGATACACTGTAATATTTTTGTCATGATCAAGTGTTCTTTGCATTTCTCGTACGTGTCAACATTACACGTGTTGATTTTGTTGTGTGCGCTCCCTCTAGTCAACGACTCCAACGTCCAGTTCCTGGACCAAGATGACGACGACGACCCCGACACAGAGCTGTACCTCACCCAGCCCTTCGCCTGCGGCACAGCCTTCGCCGTCAGCGTGCTGGACTCCCTCATGAGCGCGGTGAGAACCTCCGTCAGCACCGCAGACGTGCCGCTTACTGTAGGGTGAAGTTCTGGTAACATGATGTTGGGCTCAATCCCCTCATTTTTCAACATTAAGTGTGAGATTATGAGGTTGTGATTTTGTTTTTGTCGTGTCTTGAGATCCCAAACCCAAAGGGCAATTTCTGCACTTGTTTCTGATTCTGACTGTGCTTCAATCGATCAGTCAGTCATTTTGGCTTCATTTTGTTTCAGAAGGTGCGGGTGAATACAATTGTGGCTCTAGATTGCTGGTTAGATGGGAAAACATGCAAGGGAATGTACCTGGCAGCAGTACATAAGGTTTATATCAGGACGTGGCTTGTCACCACCATCTACTCTATACATAATTTACATAGACATGGCGGTTCAGTGGTGTTTCATACAGTTCTAGTTTGTTGTCTTTTCCCCCCGATTTCTCCAGGTGTTAGTCCTTGGTATTCATTTATGATAATGTGAGCTTGTAACATGAAGAGCGGAGCCCAAGTGTTTACAAGGACACAAAAAAGGCATAGCTGAGAGTGTCACTTAACATTCTGCCTATTCATAGATGGGAGCACTTTGGCATGATTTCATGCAATATCCCCCTGGCTCTTCTCTCCGCCGTCGTTACAATAAAGAAACAGCCAGAACACTTTCCCAGGACTGACAGCTTTATCTGTCTACCTTTTGAGAGGGAGTGAGCTTAGAACAAAGCTCCTTTCCCCAACAGCTCAGCATAGACAAAGGCAGTGCCTTCCTAATAGACAGCCCTCATCCATCATTGTGCTCAATGGGGCTGTCAAACTGACAGGGACCATGTCACTGCGTATTACAAGCAAGGCAAGACACCAGGTCCCTCACCACAGAAAAACACTGGAATAATATATAGGATTTTTTCCCTCCAGAAACATAATGGACATTTGTGATTTAATGGTGGTTTATAGTATAACCTGGGGTTATTCAGATGATTTGATATTTAGACAGTCATTACTTTTGGTCATGACTAGACAAAGGTCTGCTTTACTCTGCTCTTCAATGGGCTTCTTAACCCCTATTGCAACCATTTAGCTTGTCTTGTTTCTGTATGCACACACACGCAGACACACACACACGCAGACACTAGTCATCAGCTCTCCCCTCTCTCATTTGTCACTGTTGTTCATTATTTATGAGAGTCCAAGGGCAGGCTGACTGCTATGTGTGTGTGTGTGTGTGTGTGTGTGTGTGTGTGTGTGTGTGTGTGTGTGTGTGTGTGTGTGTGTGTGTGTTCGTGTTCGTGTTCGTGTGTGCGTGTATGCTGTGGATGGGACACCACAGCACAGGCTGATGGAAGTGCAGTAATTGGACTACGCTGTCGGTTCACCACTCCAACCGGCCAACATGACGAGACAGCACATGGGATAGAGGGCTGGCGTGTGTGTGTGTGTGTGTGTGTGTGTGTGTGTGTGTGTGTGTGTGTGTGTGTGTGTGTGTGTGTGTGTCTGTGTCTGTGTCTGTGTCTGTGTCTGTGTCTGTGTCTGTGTCTGTGTGTGTGTGTGTGTGTGTGTGTGTGTGTGTGTGTCTGTGTGTGTGTGTTTGTGTCTGTGTGTTTGTGTGTCTGTGTGTATGTGTGTGTGTGTGTGTGTGTGTGTGTGTGTGTCTGTGTGTGTGTGTGTGTGTGTGTGTGTGTGTGTGTGTGTTTGTGTGTGGAGGGGGGTTAGAGATTCCACTGAGTCCAAGTGTTGGTGTGTGCACCCCCTAAAATTGGTGTTGTCCCTCACAGACGTACTTCAATGACAACATCCTGACCCTGATCCGGACGCTGGTGACAGGGGGCGCCACACCCGAGCTGGAGGGGCTCCTGGCGGAGGAGAACGCGCTGCGCGGAGGCTACAGCACGCCGCAGACCCTCTCCAACCGAGACCGCTGCCGCGTCGCACAGCTGGCACTCAACGACGGGCCCTTCGCTGAGCTGGGGGTGAGCAACGGCTTCTGGTTGGTCCGCTGAACTGTCTCGTCACAGCAGCCTGCCAGTGAAATGCTGGCATGTGAGGAGCAGACCAATGAGCTGCTGAGCTTTCCGGACCTAGTGTATTTAACACGGTCCACACCTTGCGTTACATAACACGGTTTCTGTCTGTGACATATTTAAATAGAGTGCTCAAAAACGGAAAACAATTTTTTTGTTTTATCAATTATTTATTTATTAATACTATAGAGAGATATTAAAATTGTACATTTTATTTGTCCTCGTTGTTTCCCAGGATGGAGGTTGCTATGGTGACCTATTCTGTAAGGCTCTTAAAACATACAACATGCTATGTTTTGGTATATACCGCCTCAGAGATGCACATATAGGTGCACACAGCCAGTGTACCAAGAGGTAAGTTGTGTCACCTATAAAAGTGCATATTATAAATTATGTTTTAAGTTCCATTACCCTACGTGAATGCCATACTACTGTAGACAGGTTTCTCAAATAATAACTGTACTTCTAAGTTCTGCCAGCATATGCTATTCTATGCACTATATTAAGATAAAGACTGAAAGTTCACTGTGGGGTGAAGGTTTGCCAATCCAAACCTTGATCAATTCAAACCTTGACAGTTTTTTAACTCTACCATTCATTGGCAGGTATGTGATCACCAACCCCCCGTACGATTTTGAGCTGGTGCCGTCGGACCTGATCTTCTGCCTGATGCAGTTTGACCACAATGCGGGCCAGTCACGGAGCAGCCTCTCACACTCCTCCCACTCCTCCTCGCACACCTCCAGCAAGAAGAGCTCCTCCGTGCATTCCATCCCCGCCACCACCACTGCCACCGCCCGCCCGGGCCGAAGCAAAGGCCGCGACCAGCGGGACAAGCAGAAGTACGTGCCCCTTTAAGAAAAAAACAAAACAAACCCATCCTCTCTGCCTTCAACCTTCCTTTCCTGCCTTCCTGCCCCACATGCCCTCCTACCCTGTACCATTACTGCCCCTGAAACCCTCCTACCCTGTTCCCTTACTGCCCCTGAAACCCTCCTACCCTGTACCATTACTGCCCCTGAAACCCTCCTACCCTATACCATTACTGCCCCTGAAACCCTCCTACCCTATACCATTACTGCCCCTGAAACACGCCTACCCTGTTCCCTTACTGCCCCTGAAACCCTCCTACCCTATACCATTACTGCCCCTGAAACCCTCCTACCCTGTACCATTACTGCCCCTGAGACCCTCCTACCCTGTACCATTACTGCCCCTGAAACCCTCATACCCTATACCATTACTGCCCCTGAAACACGCCTACCCTGTTCCCTTACTGCCCCTGAAACCCTCCTACCGTGTTCCCTTACTGCCCCTGAAACCCTCCTACCCTATACCATTACTGCCCCTGAAACCCTCCTACCCTATACCATTACTGCCCCTGAAACCCTCCTACCCTGTTCCCTTACTGCCCCTGAGACCCTCCTACCCTATACCATTACTGCCCCTGAAACCCTCCTACCCTATACCATTACTGCCCCTGAAACCCTCCTACCCTGTTCCATTACTGCCCCTGAGACCCTCCTACCCTGTACCATTACTGCCCCTGAAACCCTCCTACCGTGTTCCCTTACTGCCCCTGAAACCCTCCTACCCTATACCATTACTGCCCCTGAAACCCTCCTACCCTGTACCATTACTGCCCCTGAAACCCTCCTACCCTATACCATTACTGCCCCTGAAACCCTCCTACCCTGTTCCCTTACTGCCCCTGAGACCCTCCTACCCTGTACCCTTACTGCCCCTGAAACCCTCTTCCTCAATGTGCTGCCAAACCTCTGCCTGTCATCTGGTAGAGAAGTGCATGTACTGTACACACACTTCAACTATGAGTGTGTGGTTGTGTTTGTGTGTTTTGTGTGACATGCATGTACAGAAGGTCAAGAGGTATTTGTGTGTGTGTGCGAGAGAGAGGGAGAAAGAGAAAGGCATGCATGCAAAGAGGTGTGTGTATGTGTGTGTGTGTGTGTGTGTGTGTGTGTGTGTGTGTGTGTGTGTGTGTGTGTGTGTGTGTGTGTGTGTGTGTGTGTGTGTGTGTGTGTGTGTGTGTGTGTGTGTGTGTGTGTGTGTGTGTGTGTGTGTGTGTGTGTGTGTAAGGGATTGTTTGAGAGGTATATTGTAAATGCATGCAGAGGCCTAACCCATGCCCAAGCCATGTGCCATTTTGCATGCGTTCTGTTTTTGAGGGAGCCTACTTGTGTGATAGGGACAGAGAAGCCTGTGGGATCAGTCAAGCGCATTGAAGCCTGTGGAATGTAATCCATAATTACATGATCATCGTTTCAAAGGAAAACACATTTGTTCTTTCTGTTGTTTTTCATCATTTATGAGGTGATTTTGCTTCTTTTTTTTTTGACCAAATAAGTGTCATTTTCTTATTTTGTCTTTACTAATTGTTTTGTTTTTCGTCATGGAAACAGTATCAGATCAGTCTTTAAATTGCCTGTAGAGTTAATTTAAAAGTCCTCATCACATCCATTTGCACTTAAATTGCACTTTAATCTCCTTAATTAATACTTGTCTTAAGTATAGAGTCATTACTTACAGTACCTGCGGGATACTGCTGAACATTCATTGGATGATGCCTTGGGGCTTAGTCTTAAATCTCTTGAACTATACATAACCAGTATTTATACAGGATCTCCATATTAACTCTCCATAAATATTAGAATAAGGGAAAAGTCTTGAATGCCTTCAACCGTTCACTTGTCACTAACCGAGAAATTAAAGAGTTGCCCCGGAAGGGTTATTCTTACGTTTTTGAACAATACGAATATAATAGTTGTAACACTGCTGTCATTTGGAGGTCTCTTTATGGGGGTCAATCAAGGTGTTAAGTGACTTAAGTGGTGGATTCTGTAGTACAGGAATCACTTGATTTAATTCTCCTGCGGATCTTTATAAAGCTGCATGTTTTTCCTTTTTCTTTTTTGCATGAGCTTCCTTGAAAATACTGAAATTGTGCGACTGAATCTTGTGAATAAAATGACAGATATATTTATATCTCTGACAGTTGCTGAGCAGTATGGAGAGATGTCTCTGGTTAGTATGTGGCCCTCTGACATAATTCTCTATCCCTTCTCTAGTAGCTCTTATTGGACATCTGTTTGCTTTCTCTTCCACCTCATGGTCTCTGGATGATTTCAGTATTTTAAAGGAAAAATTGTAGTGTTTAGAGACTTGCCACCCAAGTTGCATGCTTTTGAATCAACAGTAAAT
This sequence comes from Sprattus sprattus, assembly GCF_963457725.1. NCBI lineage: Eukaryota > Metazoa > Chordata > Actinopteri > Clupeiformes > Clupeidae > Sprattus > Sprattus sprattus. Next base: position 33,616,361 of record NC_137922.1, on the reverse strand, counting down.
AGGTCTTCAAAATGCACATGCACAAAAATAACCGTGGCAACAATGAAGAAATAACATTCTGTAGAATGCTTGAAATGTTTGAACTAAGCATGGGATATACTTTCTTTTTTGTTGTTATATTTTTCTTCTTATACCTATCTACATATCTAAATGTACATACAGACGTTTCACACAAGCGTTCTGACTTCTCAAAGCTGAGACTTTAAGGCTTGAGCGGTGTGAAGTAGCACAATCCTTCAGACAAAAATAAAAACATTTTTTGTTAATAAGCATGAGCAGTTCTGTTTGACTTTTTGTGTTTTCTTGTATGTGGGTTAGATATCCAAATCCAAATGTGTGTATCCTGCTTAACTGAACCTTGTACTTAATTTGAGAACTATTTGGGAAGTCCCCAAACACTGCCTTCAAGTAGTGCTATTTCTACAGAGACATAAAAAGGCATGGCTAATAGAATACTGACCATTAAAAAATCACTGTGATACTGTTTTCTCCTGGTTACACTCTTGTTCATTTTATAGTATGTTAAGTTGGACCTTTAAAAAACAAAGAAAAACATGATCCAAACTCACATAGACTACTTTTCTTCTTTGAAGTGCTACAAGGACGAGTAGAAGGGTCCAAGGTATGGTAGCCCATGATCTGTGCATGAAACTGCATCTGTCATAATGCCCTACCATAACCTGAGCAATGCTATGTCTGACGAGAGCATAGTGGATGGCCCGAAGTCATGTTTCCGCCTCACCGTTTGCTTTCCTGATGGGGAAGCAAAGTTGCCCGTTGCACTTGCCCTGTTGTGGCTTTCCGGGGAAGCATCCAAGCATTGCATGTGGTTTGAAATATTGCAAATATTGTGCAACATTTGAGCAGAAAAAAAATACATGCATTTAAAGTTTGAAGTGTGTAGAAGTTCCATTTTAACTATGCCCCTCTAAGGGTTATCTGCCCCTTGCAATCCCATCCCTTGCATGACTGGCGCTCCATACAGAGCTTGCGGGTATCAGTTTGTCAGGTGTTGCCCTCTCTCCCTCTTGCTCTCTCTGCGTGACTGGCAAGATGCATGACTAGATGAATTGAGGCATTATTTAGGCTGGGCAGATGTGAGCGCTACGTAATGTCTCATTCAGACGAGCTGGTTTGTGCTGATTTGTGATGCGAGGAAATGGTTTGAATGCACACACACATTATCCACATATAATGTATGATGCTGTAAGAGGTTTCACTCCAGCATAATCTTGCAAAATCATTTATCAAACATGAATAAATGAATAAATAATTGCACATATTACAAAGTTATGAGTTCATGTTTTGGCTACAGTTCCTATGATAGTTGGTGCCAAAATTCAGCCAAAACATTTAGCTAATTTAAACAATTCACTGGTTATTTGCTGCTTTAGGGCACACATCTCTTACATTTCTCATATAACCATGCAAGTATGTATATAAAAGTATACCTCACTCTGTTAATAATTTGCAACTGACGTGGATATTTTCCCCCTCCTTTTTTTTTCTTTTCTCGTCCTCCTTTGTTGGTGTTTCCTCTGTTGTTGTGCGACCATTTCACAGAAAAGACATGGTTTACAGATGAACCCGAGAATGCCTTCCCCCGGAACATTCAGATCAAACCCATGAACACGCACGTGGCCAATCAAGTCAATCAGTACAAGCCGGCAGGCAACCCCATCCCCACCATCCGCGAAGTCGAGGATGAATGCTGAACTCCTGGCCAGGAAGAAGAGCTTTGAGGAGGCATACAGACAGCCAGGCTCAGCCAGTGAATGCTCCTGTTCCAATATGGTTGAGATAGCTTCCAATATTGAGTTTAATTTTATGAGTATGAGTACAGGTACAGTAAGTATTTTATAGACACACATATCCACTGATAACTACATGTGATACGCATCGTATACATACAGTATGTTGTATGGGTATAGACAATCATTGAAATGTAGTCACGAGAAATATTTTACTACTAACCTTAGATGCGCAGTTTAAGTATTGTCCTCCACTTGTGACCAGACTCTGTCTAGTGGCCATTTTGTTTGAGTATGACGGTCATTTTGGGGGTCGAGAGACAGCTAAAATGATGAACAGCACATGGTAACAGTGACCTAGCGCTAGATGTGATTCACTGACGTTTACACTTGTAGGAGAGTTAGAGGTGCCACAGTACAGATGGTTATCAAGCTTGTCTGTCTGTCCTGTTAAGCTGGTGCATGTTATGTGCCTTAGCCGTCTATATATAATATGCCGTGCTAATGTCTGTCGTCCACATAAACCATCAATTCAGCCTTTGATCAGTTCTTTCATGCACAATGTAGGTGCATTTATTGTGAGTCCGTTGGTTTGTAAATTCACCTCCTTGTTTTGAACAGGTTGGCATAAGCGTCGATTTTCTCTTAAGGGAAATTAGTTGAAGGACTTAATATGAAGTCATGACATTATCTGATTTGTGTGTCAGATGAGAAGTGACCCATTGCGAGCCAATGCATCTACATAAACTGCAGTAAGCACCTAAAAAAGCAGTCTAATGCAGTCACATCCCCAGATATGATTGAGCTACTATCAGATACAGAATGAGAAACTACAAAGTTGCAATTATTAAATTTCTACTGCGAGACATTTAACTCTAAACTGGATACATCCCTGATTTAAATTAAATGGAGACATCAGAGTGCCACGTATTGCGCGAAGCGGGCATAAAAGGTCCCTCTTTGGTTGAAGACACTGCCCGGCACTGGGTTGGCCTGAGGGCATGAAATCGCTTGGGTGTTCCTCAAAGCCAACCCAAACACCGCGATTTTTCTAAATTAGTAAGTTATGCGCACAGCTCAATCATAGACTGGGGATTTGATAGGAGCAGCTTTTGCTAAATGTGCTTTAGCTTGTTGCTAATTACAATACACTCATACTCATACTCAGTGATTTGAATCATTTCACCAAACTGTTTGGTGTTCATCAATCAGGTGTGTCTACATATGTTGTTCTTTAGCAGATGGTTCCAAAAATGCAGCTTTTCGTTTTATTTACTACATTTTTTAATGCCAGGAGGACAAACACTTCTGATATTTGCCTTTGAATGTGGAAATACTGCAGTTTTCCTCAATTGCCAAGGGGTAGAGCTTTTTTGCAAAAAAATATCTTCAAATGACATGTAAATGTGTTCATCTGTATGTAACATATAAATCACTGAACTCTAATGACGCTAGAGCTTTACAAGAGAGGCTCTTTAAAGTCTTGCATTTGAATGTAATAATTTCTACTGTTGTCATAATATATTACTGCGTAGGGGAGCATAATAGCATTATACTCTGCATCAGTCTCCTATCAGTCAGATTGGGTCAAAGGGAGTTTGAGTGAACATGAATGAGGATGATTGTTTTTGTGTTGACAGTAAATTAATTCAAACATTGACGAACAATATTACTGCATTGAACTGTTTACATTCCATTATGTGATACGGCAGGTGTGGAGTTTGTGAAAGCGATACTGAATGGTGAAATGTGATCAAACGTTATCACATCTAACCATTAAGTGATCAAATCATTAAGTGATCAAATGTTGTTTGCTATTTTCTCCAAAAAGCATTTCAGTCTCAGTCCCTAATGAATTCGACCATGAAACGGGAGAGGAAGTACAACACTTAAACGACTTCAAGTCATCTCACATGTACAGTAACACCAGGAACTGATTGATTTCCCATTGCCAGAAACTCAACTGATTTAGTTCCAGAACGGCAACCAGAATTCAATGAATTAAAGTGTTGCTCTTGTCCCCTGTGAGTGTAATTCAGTCATTCTCATTTAAGATGATGCCCAGGTGAAGGGCATTTAAGATGATGCCCAGGTAAAGGGCATTAGCATTTGCGATGTGTTGTGCTGGCACTGAGAACACCCAAGCCTTTCATGCCTCAGTGCCAGTCACGTGCCAGGCGTTGCTCCGACCAAAGAGGGCATCCTGTGAGCCCGCTTCAGCGAGAAGTGGCACTGATGCGAAATTTTGAATAGGCCCATTTAAAGTTTAGATTTAACTTTATTAATTAACTCTTAATTAAGGGTGGGGGAACTTTTTATTTTGAGAATGACTGAAGTTTACCTCAAATGACTTGTGTTCAAGTTCTTGAACATACTATCACTGCAAATTACTTTTTATTTCATATACTGGTATGTTTATGTGACTCAAATGTCCCCTCAAATCATGTTCATGTGTTTAAAGGGAGTTGTTAATAATTTTGTTATTGTTATTCACATACAGAGATCACAAACAAAAGTCTTAACCAACATTTGGCTACCTATAGTTGGAAAGGCTTAAATAATATCAGTCAGTAAGCTGCGAGTTTTGCTTGTGTGTGAGGGGGGTGTTTTTGCGTTTGTGTGTGTGTGTTTGTGTACGTGTGGATCTTTAGGGGGAGGAACATAAGTTATGGTTTTGAATGATAGGTGATGGTACTAAGATGGATTTGACCTTTTTGACATATCATAAGAAATCTAGTGATTATCAGTTTATCAATTTATTATCTTGTACAAAAGGGTTTGTAAATAACTTGTACATGATTTTCATTTTATATTTTCGCACAATAAAGATGGATGTATTTGTGCTGTACTCATGTTTTTCTCACCTTTACACCAAGTTCTCACAGCTATTCTCTTCTCTAAATGTGTGTGTTTTTTTAAACTGACATTTTAGATTATAGACACACATTTAGTTTAAAACAAACACATCTGGACTAAGCTCACACAACAGCAACAACTTTCTTGTTGAATTCCAGACTCCATCTAAGGAAAAGAAAAGAAAAGCAAGGCAGGCGACCTGTCGATACTAATCTCGCCCTCACCTGAGAACCCCACGGGTGTGGAGAGAGTCACACAAACACAACAGTCCCCTCTGGTGCTTCCACTGGACTGAGTGTGACGAGATCTCTCCCGGGGTCAGGGCGGCGGTTTCCATGACAATGCGTCGCACTTTAAGTGCATCGGCGGCGTTTCAGATAAACAGTGATCCTTTACCAAAACAAGGGGTCATTAAAGACGCCTTGTCAAATCGATGTTGCAAGCTTTCCCTGCTGATTAAGCCATCCCTGTCACACTGATGACTGGGGCGTCGATAGTGGTGGGTCGAGAGGGCGCCGCCGGATGATGGGACACGAAATGTCCATCAGTCAAGCAGCTGCGACAGGCTAATGATTCCCCATGCAACCTATTAGGGGGACATGACAATTCAATCTTGTTAGCCAGAGAAGAAAATAAGTGACCTTGGCGCTTGGCATTTGATGGTGAGCTGAATTGACAGGGGAAGATAAATCTTTACCTTGGGCTTGAAAAAGAAATTAAAGAGACACAGAGGCACAGGACTCTCTGTGGGTTTAGCGAAGACTTCTTCTCCTAACAACTAAAAGATTGATGTTAATGACAAGGGAGAAAATAACTGGGCCTAAATCTTCCCAGACTGTATAGAAAACAATATGTTATGTGTGCTTGAAATGAGTGAATTTGGTCGAAATGACAATATAACAAGTTATATCTTGATTTTAATAATCCAGGGTATGCATAATCCAATACCCTGATTATGTTCTGTACAGTATAGCTTTCAAAACACAATCCCTCAGAAAGGTACAGAAACATTTACGTCAAAATGTTATAAATTCTCTATTCATACATTAGTGTAAAAGAAAAAGCATTTTGTGTTGTAATGATCTGTAAGTTAGTAGTTTTAAACAGTGAATAACTGTTGTATATGTTGTTTTTGCTAGATCCTCCGATATACCCTATTAAAAATGTTATTAGATGTCACTCATATTGAGCCAATCTTAATGCCACTCGGTTATAAAAGTCAACAATGACTTTCTATGATACTATTTACCGCACTCTAATCCATCCTTGAGTATCAGCAAAACATCTTTAGAAAATAACAAACGCAACAAAAAGATCATCTTAGTGCATCTCAGTTGGCTATGCTCCATCTCACGGCTGCACAGCTTGCTTCTTGCCATGCTGTTGCATGCATTTCTGAGTCCCCCTTCATAGCTGTTTCTGCGTACCCTCAGGGCGGTCTAGATTTCCTGCGACATCTATCTGGAGGCCACGAGAAGATTGCCTGTGCCGTCGGAAAAAAGCCATGTGTTTACACAGATGTTGCATGCTTTTAGTACACAGCTCTGCCGGTGCCAGGCCTCGCTGGCATGTTTGGTGCCAGGGGGCATACATGCATTTTGCATCACCCACTCCTTCTTCCTTTGATAGTGTAATGAATGTGGAGAGATGGAATGCAAGGAGGTTGCTGTTACTGATAGACGGTTGGCGGAACATTTTGAGGAGGTATAGTTGAAGAGGCCATGTTTTGACACCCCCCAAGCCCCTCACTCAAAAAAACTAAACACAAAGGGAAAAATAATAGATTTACTGCAGACTGTAGTCTTCGAAAAGTGGATACAGCTTTTTTAGCCTGGAGTCAAATGATATCCCAAGAGGATTTGACGTTCTGGATTTGGGACTGGAGAAGCAGTAGCTAAATGCATTTTTCAAATGAAAAGGAATAGACCCCATAACCAGAGGAGGCAGCCTTGTACTGAACTAATAAAAGCAAACACATCCATATCCCAATTAAGGATGTCATATACACACACACGCACACACACACACACACACACATGCACGCACACCCTTTTTGTGAAACTGCACCTGGGGATTACTTTAAACAAATACAGAAGGTAAAGTCTCCTAACAACAAACAGATGGCAGTATCCAGCAACATTAGCTTTCCTTTAAGGCCATGTAAGCAAGATTTATAACAGCGGAGTTATTATTTACCATGATGAATTTGTTCTGTCAGTCGCACATAGGAGGTTAATAGAAGTGCCAGCTTACTCACTGATTTACTTAGTGAAATTTTCATCCCAAGGTTTTCCCTGCTTCGATATGATTGAACTGCAGATGAGTTACTGGGTTCATGCATTATGCAGAGAAGGCTGACATGACCTTCAAGGCATCCCTGTAAACTCTGTATATTACAGTAGCTATGACCCAGCCAAGGCCATGAAGATAGATTTGGTATATTTAAGCCTGCCGTTTAAACGCTGACATGTTATGTACGGAGGTGGGGGGTTATTGCATGTTGAGCGCGTAGCGTAGCCCCCGATGTGCGGGCGGTTGGCATCACGACACGCGACTGGTGTGCTCATCTTTGCCATGTTGTGAGTGGATCTTCAACTGACGACAGCACGAATGTGACAAGTTATGACAATTATTCCAGGAATAACAGGAATCACATAAACGCGTGTCAACAGTTGACGGTATTGTTTTCGCATACTGTAAGAGGGTAGACAGATAGAGATAGACAGAGAGAGAAAAAAAAGAGTGAGAGAAAAAGAGAGAGAGAGGTAATTGCATAGAAAAACCGAAGGCTTCTCCAGCTGTTGGGCAGGGAGAGATGATAGGCGACGTACTGCACTGTTTCTTTTTAAAGCACCGGGGTCCATTTCAATATAATTGGTTCAAGAATTATTTATGACATTAATTGCCACATTATCGACTGGCTGTCAGCTCCTCTGGCACCCAGTCCAATGCGTCTCTCGGCTGACAGGGCCCAGATCAGCTGACACAGACGGCTGACAAGCTAATTATACCATCCGCGCTCCCGATGACTGATATGGCTAATCTGAAATTATCTCACCAATAAGACTCCAAAGACAACCCACACGGACTGTCTTCAGGTGATGTGTATTTAAGCCTGGGAATGCTGGTGGGCTGCCAATCTCCATCAACTGATTTGCACAACAAGCATATATGAATTATATAAGGGACTATAAATATATACTGTATGTGTGTCTCAATCCGATTTTTTATAAATATATTTTCTCAATTCGCTCTGACATCTCATCCCCCCCCCCCCCCCTCACACACACACACACACACACACCCCACCTCATGATTAATCTTCTTGTCATAACCTCGACCCGCCATCCTCTCTCTCCATGTCATGCCCGTCATCAATATGGCCGTCACTGCTCTGCCTTCACTTGCGCTGTTTGTGGTAATGAATCTTCCTCAGATTCGCCATGACAGTGACACACCCTGACGTGACTCAAACTTAGGCGTGTCCCTCAGCCATCTCCTGTGACAGCTGCTCTCCTGCCAGATTCGGCTTCTTCCGCAGTTGCTGTCTCTGAGTGTCTCTATGTGTGTGTGTGTGTGGTGTGATGGTGATTTGACACCTGTCTTAAACTTTCAAACCTTGTGCTCTTTTTTTCTGCAGGCTGCTTCTGAATAGCTAGGGCACTGGTGACAAAGAGGAAGAGGAAGAGAGAGCAAGAGAGAGTGAAGGAGAAATAGGAGAGAGAGGGAGGGAGAGAAAATCTATTTCTTGTAAATATGTTAGTTATTTTTTGCAGGAAGTAAGGGTGTGTGTGACAGAGAGAGGAAGCGAGAGAAAGAGCGACAGAGAGAGAGACTGTGTGTGTGTGTGTGTGTGTGTGTGTGTGTGTGTGTGTGTGTAAGAGAGACACTACTTTGAGGTAAACTCATCCCATTTGCTCTCTAAAGAATGTTTTCACTTAATGTATTATCTCAAACCAAAGTCACTTTCTCCCACTATTTCAAGACAACCCAACCCTGGTGTAATTAGTCTGAGCATAATTCACTATTCATAACCGCAGTAGCACATGCCCGACGGAGCCTCCGCCACCACTGCAGATCTGACCTGTGACCCCGTTCAAACTGCAGCCTCGGCCAGGCAATCCATCACCACTGCTTAGTGCTGTCGCGGGAAGTGCGGAGTGCAGCTGTGTGTCACTCAGTCTCGTGGGGCTAAGGGGGTTGTGTGTGTGTGTGTATGTGTGTGTGTGTGCGTGTGTGTGTGGGGGGGGGGGGGGTCCTTATAGCACATCATGTCATCCTCACGTGTGACTGCTCACAGCTCACACTCTGACACAGGGGAAGGGAAGGGAAGGGAAGGGAGGAGTGTAGAGGAGAGGAGAGGAGAGGAGAGGAGAGGATGGGAGAGGGAGGGAGAGGAGAGGAGAGGAGAGGAGAGGAGAGGAGAGGAGAGGAGAGGATGGGAGAGGAAGGGAGAGGAGAAGTGATGTTTATAAAGAGGTGATGGTTTTTTTTTGGGATATTGGGTGGGGGGGGGGGGGGGGGGTGTGCAATGGGATGGTTTGTTGTTGTCCTTTGTGGGAATAGAGTTGGAGGTTTGAGATGCTGGCGATATCAATGGTAATCATGTTCATGGTCGCAGTGTGGCCGGTGCCACCAAGCAGCCGGTGGAAACAACAGTTTAAAGCATGTGTAAGCTGTAAAATGTTTTATATTGGATATGTCATACTGTTTAGTTGCAATTATTGTAAATTGTAAAGAGCACATCAAATGAACAGGAAAAAGCCTTTTGTGTATGAGGTATTTCATTGCAGTTATGTAAAGGCAGTTTCTGAACAAAACAACAAACACTATTAGTATGCGTGCGATTCAGAACAATGGAGAAGCATGTGTTCCTGTCAAGGATGACGAATAGTCTCATCTCACACATGACATTCACAACCGAATAACAGAAATCACTGAGAGGAGAAATCGATGAGGTGAAGGCTTATGTTTTTTTCTGTTTTGGAGGGAGGGGGGGGGGGGGGTTCGGAGGGGGGTGGGGTGTAGCCGCTCATCAGTGGCCTAGCAGGAGGACGGAGGGCGACGTCCTTGAAGATGAGCCCCAAAAGTAGTTTTCTGGTTGAGCAAACCTCCTTGTATTACCAGCATTTGCATGTTCCCTAATATTTTGTGGATGTGCTACTTTTTTTGCCTGCAGCTAGCAAGACTGCAATACTCTAGAGAGCATGGGAATACATTATGCATAGCATGGAATAACCTTAAGAAATATCTTTTTAAAAAGAGGAAAAAACTGCAGAAAAAATCCTCACAGCAAGGTTCAGCATGCCCCTTTTTGACAAGCAAATATGGCATCCATTTATTTTAGAGGTGATACTTCAAATTACCGCAACAAATTCAAAAAAGAGAATATTTACACACAGAAAAAAGTCAATTCAACTCTTTTTGCTGAGTTTTTTCCGAGGAGGTCGGCTTTCTATCAGGTGAGGACAATAAGCAAGCACTGAGGAATGAGAAGAACAGAACATTCTACACATTCTACATTCGAAATCACCAGGCAACTACTCAGACCTTTCAGTTGTCAGCTTGTCAGGATTACACTGACAGAGAGAAGGTGGGGGAGTAGAGAGAAGAGAGGAGAGGGAGTCATTCTTGCCGTCACTTACTTTCTGATGGGATAACAGCTAGTGGTTCGAAAGAAATGGCAGTCTGTTAATGGAGGTGGAGGTAGAGAGCAGGCAAGGTCCCAGACTTCAGCTGCAGCTGGAATGGAGCCGGCCCTGATCTGGCCAGGCTTTGGCCAGGCGGTGGCTCGGATTTGAGGGCTCGGCCCCAGATGTGGGCCACAACCACTCCAGAGTCAACTGCTAGCTGGGGTTGTTTCAGACAGATGTGACTTGAGTGATGGCTTGCTGACTGCAGCCCCCCCCCCCCCCCCCCCCCCCTCTGTCTCTCTTCCTCTCTGTCTCTCTCTCTCTGTCTCCCTCTTTCTCTGTCTCTCTCTACACCTACAATAACGTGATGTGAAAGGACACTGTCAGGGGGGACGCGAGGCGAGGCGAGACGAGACGAGACGACGGATGGTAACATTCTGACAGGAAGCAGAGATGAGGAGGGAGATACTGGTGCCATCTCAGAGGCACGACGCGCACTCACTGGCACGGCCGTTGATGCCCTTGATCCTAAGCGGCCTTGGCACGTTCGTCTCGGCAAGCCTTTGTGAAAGTCCCCGGTCTTCGCTCGTCACTGTCACCTGATGCCACGCCCCACTTTGGTACTGTCATTCTCATTGGACAGGCCGTTGACAGGCACCTCCTCCTTATGGCAAGAAAAATAAAGCAGGGGTGAAAATGTCTGGTGGAGGTTGATCTGTATAAGGTTCATCTTTGTGGTTGAATTATCTTCAACATAAACACACACACACACACACACACACTCAAACACAGACACACACACACACACGCACAGAAATATGCAGCCATGAGGCATACAGGACTGGAGGTTATCCAAACACTGGTGTGTGAGGACCTGTCACCTCACATGAGCATCTGAGGGTAAGGAGAGGAGGTGACATCTCAAGCCTCTCCTAGCGAAAGCATTACAGACACACACACACACACACACACACTCTCTTGCTCCCTCTCTCTCTCTTCTTGCACACACATACCTTTTCTCTCCCTGTCTTTCTCGCAAACATACACATTCACTGTCTGTCTTATTGTAGGAGAAAAACATAATACCTCATCCGAAAAGCTTACACCCAAATATCCAATCACACTCTCAAGACACAAACTCTCACACACACACACACACACACACACACACACACACGCACACGCACACGCACACGCACACGCACACGCACACGCACACGCACACGCACAAGCACAAACACACAAACACACACACAGACAGACAAAGTGCGAATATTCTCCAGCTGCCACAAGCCTGGGGGTACACTGTAGGAAGTGTATGTATATGTGAGTTGGGAACACAGATAACCCCCCCCCCACACACACACACACACACACACACACATTCGCACCCTCCCCCCACCCTTTAAGCCTCAACAGTCATCTGACAACAAGGATCACAAGCACAGATGATGGACTGCGGACAGCATTTTTCCACATCATAAATAAAAGAGTTGACCGCAGCTGACGTGTACATAGAGGGCAAACTGCTGTGCATCTACTGATGTATGCCTCCATTCACAGGATTGAAAGAAGAGACACCATTGGGGAATCTGTTCAACTGCATTACAAAGCAATCCCTGCAAAAAATATCTGGATTGCAACAAATACCGGTCAATGCATACAGTACACTCGGAGGACACGTATTTGCAGTTGAGTTTTAGTACACTCTGTAGACTCTCAAGTTGAAATGTATTGTATTGTAGAGTGTTAACATTATTCATTATTCATAAAGCAAAACTCCGTGCTAATACATCAGGATGGCTAACACAGTTAGTGAACACAGACAACAAAATCTGGACATACATTTTTAATATCTCTTGTTCTCAATCAAGGTCCATACCAAACAGCCTGCTGCATCTGCTTGTTCTGGTGTCCAGGGGCCAAAGGGATTGATCTGATTCTATGGAAGCCTCTTTGTTTCCAGCAGCATTTGTGGATGCAGTGCAGTCAGGAGACCCCCCCCCCAGCAGGGGGTAACCTAAGCACGTTTCCCAGCAAAGCTAAATTACAGCCAGAGGAACATCAAAAAACAGAAGGTAGAAGGTAGAAAGGTGCCTTTGTGCAAAAGTTTCTCAGGCCTGTGAGGATGACTTGCGGAGCCAATATTTAATGATTAAATCAGGTGTGGTGGACATACAAGTTGATCAAATCCAGGTCCCGTTGAAGCACACACTCATGCACAAACACACACACACATACACGTGCAAACAGATGTACAGATCCCTTTCGATTTACACACACAGAGGCATGCACAACATACAAACACACTCACATCCGGGCCTCGCACACACACACACACACACACACACTCGTCTCACAAACATACACATCTGGTTGCAGTTAGACTCTAATCAGTGCTTTCTCTGTGTTAAATCAGTTGACGCTACAGGATAGAAAAAAAAGAGAAAGGGAAAAAAGAACAACCAGAAATGAACCCAGGGCCTCTCTCTCATCCACTCCCATTCAAGCCAGCAGAGGATCTCTCTCTCTCTCTCTTTCTCTCTCTCTCTCTCTCTGCTTACAATCAGTTTTTCAAGGACCATCAACGCATCAAGGCAAACAGCAATGAGCATCTGAAGAGAGCGGCGGGCCCTCTTAGTATCAAGGTTATCTGTGCTCTGCAAGACTGGGCTGCTTGCAGGCTCGCATTTCACATCGCTCCCCACGCAGGCAAGCATTCCTGGCAGCTCCGCAATCCATCAAGGCAATCACGCCTGGCAAGAAATCAATTAACAATGCAATTAAACTTTCCTTATTATCTCGCACGCCCTGGAACAATACCTATAGGGAAGGCCAAGCTGCTTCCCATTGACATTCATAAACACTAAGCGAGAGTGAGTTATGAGGCTATGCAGATGCTATTTAGCTGTGCCATTGCTCGAGAAAACATTGCACTTTCTCTTTCCCCTGATATCTCTCTCTCTCTCTCTCTCTCTCTCTCCCTCTCTCTCTGCACTTGTTCATGTGCAAGCCTGGATGAAGGTTCTGTGGTTATTCATATCTAACTGCTTAATTGTCTGTGAGAACATCCAGTAAGAGAACACAACCATCCAATGCACCTTACTGACTTTAAACATTTGCTATGTAAAGGGTGGAATTTAATCCAGTCTTTTGCCACCTTAAGTTTTTCATTGAATTTCAGCCTGCTAAACATGCAAAACAATCAAAAATGAACAGCTATTCAAAAGGACTGACTTACCACACAGACTATAACTTCATGTCTGGATACAAAATGTTCTATATACCCATATAATCTATATACCCATATATCTATATGTCAAAAAGTATACATTTGGTCCAATCTGTGGTCCATTTGCTTGCAATAGCCTTCTGTATATGCTTTTATGAGCATGGGCCAAAAATCCAAACACTGCTTTGACGTTAACAAACAGCTGCAGTGCCTGTTTCATCTCAGGACTGATTATACAGTTGCCTCATCACCTGAGGACAAAGGCTAGATTAATCCAAAGCAGCGTTGGTCTGCTATTTATCTGTCGGCTTAAGGCACAGTCACACAAAGCCTGCCTGAAAACAGGCCTCAACAGGGATCATTTAGAGGGGAAACATTTTTATATTTATAACAGCATCCTAGAGATGGCATGCTTTGTAACTGTTGTGATGTCTGTGAGTTGTGTGATGTCAATTAATGACCAGTTAATCGTAGAACCTCAGGGGTCTAACTTCACAATTCAGTCAAAGAATAAGCTGATCAATGTTGGATGCTTTAGATGCCTTTTAAGTTAGACTGTTACTAAAAGTTAAGGTGTGCATGCTAGGGGTTGAGTGAGTGAGTTTCTCTTGTTTACCAAGGGCCCTAACTGAAAACTGAGTGTGCATGAGATCTAGTGTAAAACTTGAGATCCTCAGGAGGGGTTATTATGTGGTCTAGGCAACAATTCCACTGAGATGGACAAGTTCAGAATTGAAGCACTTGACTTCTTCAGCGCTACCTCCAACACCTGTTTCACCTCTGACTCTAAACAAAGCAGTATGGGAAATAAAGTCAATACAATAAAATTACCAGCATTTAGAAATTGACCCATTTTAGAGGGCAATTCCAGCATTTTGTAACCTAGGCCTTATTTTCCCATAATTTTGGGTCCAAATTTTTCACTAGGGACAAACGCAATCTAATTCAGACCAATTTTGAGTCAGAACACTATAACTGGCAGTCGCGGAATGGCTATCCAATGTAATCCTATGGGGCAAAGGACTGTTCTTTACAAGCCGTTTTGCAGTTGCCAGTTATATTTAGATTATTAGTTTTTGTCCCTAATGAAAATGTGTACACAAAATGATGGGACAATAGGGCCAAGGTTAAATAATACCAGAGTTCTCATTTGAGTCCTTACACTAGCATCACTTCATTAACGAGTACTTGGTGTTAATGTGTAATGTGTAGAATTGTAGCGGTTTTATTACTCCAATACGACCCTGTGCAACTCATATTGTATGCCTTTCATAGGACATTTTTAGAGTTAGTAGTCTAGGTTAGGTAGAATCTTAGTGAATCTCTAGTTGGAATGGCTAATTATTTTCAGCGTTGATCTCCATGTATTACACAATTGGGGACTAGAGGTATCTATTCAAAGCAACTAGCCTCATGGTCAGCTAGTCTGAAAGAGATCTATCTACCAACTCTCATACAAATCAGACAAACATCAATGCCACACTAAGTGAACCTGTGGCCTTGATCTAAACCTTCAACCTCAAGCTAAGCTTGGTCTCTCAGGTTTATGGCTGCCTCCCCATAAGCCACTTCATCTTATGAGGGAATACACCTTAAATGCCACTCAAGCCCCAAGGGCTTACTGCAGATATATGCCCATGGTTTCACCCTGATTCAGAACATATTGGGTTTTCAATATCATTCATCACTGTCTAAGCTGCTTGCTGGTTACCCTGACAGTGACCCGTCAGCATCAGCCACGGCCAAATGAAGAGCTTGGAGTTTGCTGTTTGTTCACCTCCATGGTTTGCGGCGGGAGGCGGATTTTGTAATTGCAACGGACAACGTCGATGGCCTTCACGTGAACTTTCAGGAGCGGAGACGGATTTATCATTCGGTTGAGATCCCCGTCTGAACTGTCGTGTTGCCCCCGTTGCCGTGAAAGTTCAAAAGTTCCACCAGGAAGGGTTTGTTGCCCTTGGATTCACCTGCCGTAAATCTCCCACAGATGTGAGGCATTATAACCCCCGACGCAACGTGACAGACGCGTAATGACAGTGTTCAGAGATGGGAAGATTTGTATCAGATTATTACCGCGGATAGGTCCTCTATGACAAACGCGCAACACAACCCGAAGGTGAGACACCTCCTGTCCAGAACATTCCAGTGGTCGGCAGCTGGTCAGCGTCACGCGCCGCCCCACAACATCCCCCGCGAGACTGACAGGTTTCATTATGGGATGCTCGGAGGGCCGCCATTGCGCTGATAAACGCGTATCACTCAGGGAGGAAATTGAATTCTGGGGACATAAATTCTCACAGAGGGAGATCACAGGCAGAAGCTAATTTAAAGGAGATTAAATTAATTTCAATGACATTCATTCTGTTTGGGGAGAAAGAAGTCAGTACACTGCATTCTATGGTTCTGGTGGTTGGAGATATGAAGGGTAGCTGGTGATTCAAGGCTGGTGATTCTATACTCCTGTAGAAGCTGTGATGTTATATTATTTAATAATCATAATTTTAAAGGACTCTTCCATTTTAGTGGGATTATTTAGATTGACAGTTGACCTCTTCTCCTTTTTGATGTGAATGGTGGTGGCTTTCCAAGAAAATGTCAGAAGAAAGGCATTTCAAATTGTTTACATGCATATTAAATCATTTAATTAGAAGACACTGTAATGGAAACAGTTCTATTTGCGTTCCATTTGTCAAACTGACAGCCTGTCTGTATGGTAATTAAATAATAGAGACTATTTAAAGGAAGAGTGTCCACAGTGTGACCCCCAGATGACTTCTGTACAATTTAATGATGTTAATTGATGTCAAAGTGGAGTGTTCTGTACATGCCACATCTCATCTCCTGCTGTCACCTTAACTTTTAAACTGTAGGGTTTTATGTTTCTTCAACTTTCTTTACGTTTCTTTAGCTAATTAAATGTCATGAAACGTCTTAAATCTATCATTGCAGTGACATCAATCTAAACAATACCATACAACATTTTAGTCCTTGATTCAAACTGCTGTAGAATAACGGTCTTCTTGGTGGTTATCTAATTTGGATTCAGAATAGAATAGGGGCCGTCATTTGATCCTCATCCACTGGGTGACTGAGTCAGGGTAAGCTTTTGCTGAACTGATCCTGAAATAAATTAATACTTTAGTGCTAATTAGTTTGCTGTGACACTCAGTTGCCCTCATTAATCAGTCAACAATGTCTAAACATCCTTAATCAAGGTTAAACTCTTCTTAACAGGCAAAAAGTTGTTATTCATGTTCAGCATGCCGAGGTCGGGACGGGGCGTGGCGGGGGGGGGGGGGGGGGGGTGTTGCTTATTTGCATGTGTTTGTGTGTGTGTATGTGTGTGTTGGAGGGGGAGGTGTGTCAATGTTTATGAGCCCGCATGTGTGATTGTTTTCCCCCTCTCTTCTGGTCCTGGTCTTTAATCAACACTCCCCCCTATAACAGCCACACATGCAGCTTCCCACCACCCACTGGACCAGTGAAAGACATTATTATATTAATTTCATCACTCTATCCTCGAGCCCAGCGACTTTCTGTATCTGAGGGGGGGGGTCGGGTGGTGTGAGCTGAGTGTGGAGGGGTCAAGCTCAGGCACTGTGACTCTCTTGATGGGAAGTGAAAGGGTGACGGCAGCACAGGAGAGAGAGGAGAGCAAGGGTTGAAAGAAAAGAACAAGGGATCAGAATAACTTGGCCCGGTGAGTTCCGTTGGGGGTTGCGGCCCATCAACACCGATATCTGTTCTCGGGCTACGGCCGCCCGTGTCACAATGATGGAAGTGTCACATCACTCGCAGCCTACTCTTATTTGATCGGAGGCCGTCAGTCAGCGGCTCTGATGCGGACGGACGTGCGTGGGAGACGGGCCTCACCTCCGGCGTCTCATTAGTTTGCTCCGTGAGGGAGAGCGGCAGGGGAGGGGGGGGGGGGGGGGGGGGGGGCATGTGTCAATCTCCAGCGTGGCATCTTGTTGAAAGAGGCTTTCTGAGGCTGACAAGCAAGAGTGACAGATAGAGAGAGAGAGAGCAGGAGAGAGGGAGGTTAAAGATGCCGACTCTGAGTTGTCATTTCAGAAGGACATACATCCACACTTAAACACACACACACACAAACACACCGAAAATCCAAATACTGTTATGCATTGGAACTGTGTGTTTCAGGGGTCTCTGCTTTGTCACTGATAACACTATCCTATGTGCTATTAATAGACACATGCTACTGACCACAGTTACCATAGTCCACTTGGTAAAGCGGCTCATTCAACCAGTAGGTCTTGAACAAAAAGAAAAAAAGACAAGAGATTTCCCTCTGGAATTCTATTGTGGGTTGCCCTTTAGTGTACAGTATGAGAAAATGTGCCAAACAATGTAAACTGCATGTAAAGTCATTAGAGAAATAGTTATGCAGTGATATGAAGCCAGATTCATACTTTTGCATTAGAACAGCACACACATCAGTGAGAATTTGTGTGCTCTTGCCTTCATCCTTCCTCCATGAGGTTTCAATAGAGCACCACATTACTCTAACAGCCCTTCATGCCACCATCATCTTCCTCATCATCATCATCCTTGTCATCCGGCTGTGGCGTGTGTATCCATGGCCGACAGGCCCCAGCAATAACAGTGACACATTACTGCACCTGCAAAGTCCAATCATCCGAGTCTGCCCTCACACTCCCCTTCTCTCCCTCCCTCCCTTCCTTCTTCTCTCCCTCCCACCCTTCCTTCTTCTCTCCCTCCCTCCCTCCTTTCCTACCTCCGTCCCTTCAATTATTCTTACTGACACACAATCTTCACGTGGGGAGAAATATTGCATTAGTAAGGTCACTCTGTTATGAAGACATATTATCATATTATATGCATGGAGGTCGGAGGACTCTGGCCGTACAAAGCCAAGTATAATTGGACATGATACAGAGCTCAGGGGCCATTACAAGCTTGGCGTCATGACAACACTAAAGCACAGGAGTATAGAAGTCAGCAGGGGTGGAGGAAGTGGGGTGGGGATTGATGGAGGAAATGTGCTTAGTGATGAAACTACCTCAGCACTTGTGCTCGCTGCAATGCTGGAGTTTGCTTTGTTGGGTCTATTAGGTTATAACCTCTCAAATGGGCCTGTTGTTGCAAGGATTTCTATTGGATTCTTTAGCTGAGATTCTCAGGGCAGAATGGTAAGGGGTGTGAGTGTGCCGTGAGTTGACGCTCATGCTATCTGGCTCTGGTAGCGGCAGTGTGGAGACTTGACTCAGGCCCGCTGATCAGTTGTCACATTCGGTTTTGTCACTCGCAGAAGAGGGGCCTCCAGGCTTGTGCTTGTGTGTGTGTGTGTGTGTGTGTGTGTGTGTGTGTGTGTGTGTGTGTGTGTGTGTGTGTGTGTGTGTGTGTGTGTGTGTGTGTGTGTGCGTGTGTGTGTGTGTGTGTGTGTGTAGGTGTCTGTGTGTGTGTGTGTGTGTGTGTGCGTGTGTGTTTTCTTCCCTTCCTTCTTCGTCAAGGTTCCTTCAATATCATCCACTTGCAGCACTCATTTGTCGCAGGCCACATCAATCACTAGTGCAAAACACTAATGCTGACATGTTGTGTGAAATTCCTCCGGAGGTGACAGTGATGACATTGCAGTCTAATTATTGGATTCACTGCTTGTAAAATGACCTGGCTCACTGGATGGTGTTTGGAGATGGGGGCTGAAGAGGGCATAGATTTAGTCAAAGTTGTCAGTTGTATCTCCTGTTGGTCACTGTTTCCTCAAATTTAAAATGCCAGTATTTTATAACTGAGTTGTATTATTACTAAATAAATTACCCAGAGGTTCAGTCAGGAAAGTCCACTTTTGTAAGCTGATTGCTCTGATTGTTTCACTTTTCACCTTTGCAGGTGCAGTAATCATGCATCTCAGTGAACCAATACATTTGAAACTTCCAGCACTTTCTCGCCAGAAGACACATCCCATAATAGTTTGTGCATGAACACACTGTGTTCTGATTTGTCTTTCACCCTCCACCTCCGCAGAACCACCTATCTTGATTAGTTTCAGGGATGGGATGGGGTTGGGGGGATGGGGGTGGGGGTGTATGTCTTTCACTGAGTATGTGAAGCAACAGTCTGTTTCTGTGTGTCATCAATAACGCAACAGCTGCAAAGCTTTTAAAGGTGATACAGTTCACCGACACCAAGGGTATCGCATTGTTTTCTAAATCTATGAATCTTACTCAATTCTACCAAGAGTAACAATTATGCCGAAACATGTGAAGATAATACTGAAGCCTTGTTTAAAGAATGTGATTTCTTAGTATACAGCCCATGGCTTCTCTTATGAAGACATAAGAACCAGACTAACCGAATGATTCACACCCCATTACTTTTTACCCCATCTCCCCAAGGGTTCCCAAATCACTTCCCCAAGTTCCGACGATTACGGCATAATTGCCTGCAGTTCAGAGTGGTCACCGCTGGAATAGATTTCATTTGCGAAAGCTCCCAGGGGCCCGTGGCTAGATTTTTTTCCAAACAAGTTCATGACTAGAGGGCAGTCTTTTTATTTTTCATCTCATTTGTAAAGACTTGCACATCTATCTTATTTGCCAGTTGAATGCAGTTACCATATTTGAATAATTAGTTTCCTCCATTGTGCAATAGACAATTACTTTTTTTCTTTGAATCAACATCACGAAATCCACATTGGGTTAGAAGTCAATGAACACGTGATGGTTATGCCTATAAAGAGATTAATGGAGGGAGAGAGATATAAAGAGACTGAATGCTTGTTTGGGTTTTACAACTTGAATAGTCACCAGAAAGGATATTGGTGTAGTTAACGTAAACACATGGATTGAATAGGTCAGGGGACTCTTATTTTTTTCCCCAAAATATGAAGCTGACAACCCATGGTACAACTTTGACATGGACATGAGAATCCCAAGGACCAAGCATTTAAGCTTGTCTCAAAAACATACCTAAAAACATCTGGACATTTGTGGTGTCATAAATCTCCCTGACCAACACATTACAAAAGTCAAAAGAAAAATGACAGAGGGCCTGGTATGGCGTAACATGAAACATGCCTGAAATATTAGACAATATCCTAAGAAGCACAACTCCAGCTCAACAAATCATTTGCGCACATCACCTTAACGGTTTCACTCCCTCAACAACAGACATCCTCAGAGACAGTAATAACATATGCTGAAGGTTGGATCCGGATGATTTACAGTTTGTGATTTCTCAGAGATTGGCAAGCTGCACTGGACGAGGAGGCAGCCCTGGTTGTGTCCATCTGTGCTTTGGAAGCGTTGTCACTGGAAGCCTGTGATTAGACATGGCAGGCCATTTGTCATTGTGTTTGCCTCGTTTTTCGTGTGGGGGGGGGGGGCTTTGGAGGAAAGTCACATTTTAATAGCTTGTAAATGTTGAAAGTGGCTCCAGATGCCGCAACAGTTTGTTTGTTTCATGAACTCTGTTTAGGTTGCTGATGTGCGGCTTTGTTCCTTTTCTCTGGTTTTTGGGCAACAGGGCCAGCATAGATCAATCAAGACACTGGAGTGATGCAGAGTGTCCCAGAAAGTGGTGCTGATATAACTCTGTGCGTTATAATCCCTTAGAGGTCTTCTTGCATAGTTATAGATCGATCAATTCAATTTGAAAAAGAGAGATGTAAGAGAAAATAACTATACGGTGGGATGAAAAAGACAGAAAGAATGCAACAATAACGGAAAGAAAAGAGACAATACTTGTGTGTGAAACTGAGAAAAAATATTAAAACTGTCCTGAAAAAAAGAAACAACCAGGTGACAAAACATCATTTGAGAGACACTGAGAGGAAAATAAATACCCCCACACTGGATCCTCCCCCTGCCCCATTGTTCCTAGTCATCAAGAAGTAAAAACAGGTCAGAGAGAAGACACAACACTGCAGACATTAATATCTGTCTGCACAGACACAGCTGTGAAGCTTTGTACGTCACTGAGAAGTGGTTTGTTGTTTTGGACAGGCGACAAGCTAACATATCATTTCAAAGCTTTGGGAGTTTTCAGCAGCTGTTTCCATCTAAAGAAAGTTTTACTGTGTACGTGTTCTATTAAACCATCATGAGTACTTAATAACAACTCTACAGGTTTATTGCCCAAGAATAAGGCCTCGTCTTGAACACACTTTGACTTTTTAATGATTTAACTCCAATCATTATACGAACGGGGCTTGCACTGGAAATAATACCCATTTGAGAGAACAGCCCTTGGCGACTAGAGTAAAAGAGTTACACCAGCTAGGAGTGGATGTGGCTGTACTGCAAAAAGGCAAACTGAAGCACAAGTCTTAACTCTCTGCACTCACTTTAAGAAAAAGCAATAAAGCTCTGTCTTCTGTGACCACAGCAAGGAGGAGTCGTGGCTGGGTCACCCCCAAAGCACCGCTGCTATGTTTGGCCAATCCAACAGGTGGCATGACACCACCACCACTGCGAGAGGCATGAGAGCAGCCAGTCATTTCCTTGGCCAGCCAGGATTTTGGTGATGTATTATAGGCCATAGGCTAGCTCTCAGAAAGGGCCTAGAAATTGACTTCCGTTCCAGTATCCTGGGAAATACTTTTTTTTTTGTTTTTTATCAAGTACAATAGTTAAACTTCTTCCACAAAAAGTTCCACAAGCAGGAATTTTGCAGTTAGTGAGTAAATCGCCTTTTGAAGTTGGAAATGTATGAAAGTATGGACATAAACTCAGCACAAAAAGTAGGGAAACTTACTTTTGTTTGGTAGATTATTTCTTTGCTGTATGAATGATTCTTGGCAATACATCTTATACCGTTGGAAAGCCTACTTTCTTCCCTTTCCGATGGTGCCACATTTGTAAGGAACAAGCATTCATAGGATGAGCTGCAGAGCTGAGTTTGTGGGTTGCGCCCATGAAAAATGTGCCAGAATAAACTGAAACTAAGGAAATTTGGTGTTTGGTAGATTATTTCTTTGTTGTAACAACGCTTCTTGGCAATGAACCATATACCATTGGAAAGCCTGTTTACTCACCTTTCAAATGGTGCCACATTTGCAAGGAACAAGCATTCGTAGGATGAGCTGCAGAGCTGAGTTTGTGGGTTGCGCCCACGAAAAGTTTGCCAGTATAAGCTGTTTGGCAAATGTTTCACCAGGCGCAAGAAGCTCACCATGGGGTGTAATTTTTCACATACCACATTTCAGATTAGACTATATAAGCCCCTTAACTGATATTAAGATAAGTTCCAAATAATTTCTTATACCTTCAATGGAATCAAATAAAACATATACCAATATTGTCGTCACGCCCCTGTCTAGGGCTTTTAGGACATGACAAAACGAAAATGAAATGGACGGACAACGGAATAAAAATAATCATTTATTTACAAAAATAGAAAACACACACACCACACACACATGAGAGAGCTGCTGCTCTCTGATCCCTCCCCCTCTGATCCCACACACACTCACACACCACACAAACATACACACTCACACAAAACACACACACACACACACGAGAGAGCTGCTGCTCTCTGATCCCTCCCCCTCTGATCCCACACACACTCACACACCACACAAACATACACACTCACACAAAACACACACAGACACGAGAGAGCTGCTGCTCTCTGATCCCTTCCCCTCTGATCCCACACACACTCACACACCACACAAACATACACACTCACACACACAAAACACACACACACACGAGAGAGCTGCTACTCTCTGATCCCCCCCACACACACACTCACACAAACACACATACTCTCTCTCACACACACACACACACACTCACACAAAACACACACACACACACACAAACACACATGTAATCCAGGTGCAGGGCCAGACTCCCCGATCTCCAACTCCAGCTACAGCTGCGCACCAACCCACCTACAGGACACAGAGCAAAACAGAAAACACATTTGTTACGACCCTGTGGGTCATCCATTGTAATCACAATGTACCACAAATTTGATCATCATAAACGATTAAGCGCTCCAGAATAGCCTACTCACGCTAAAGTGTATCATCAGCAGAGTACAATGTGTGTAGGAGGTCTTTTGGTTTTTGGTCTAGTCTTGAAGTCACATGCTCTGGGCTGTAAGAGCCATTGTCTGTTTCTGAAGATCCTAGGTCACTTTCTGTAGAGTGTAATTCCTCAAAAACAGACCCAGTTGAAAGCGTTTCAACATACACAAGTTCACTCTTATTTCTCAGAGATGGCCGATGAAAGGTGATCTGAGGATAGTCTGCTTGAATCCTTGACTTTAGCTGGTCATTCCTGAAATTAAAAACTGAACTTAACTTAATTCTATTAATCCCCTGCATTTAACCCATCCGGGAACTATGGCTATTTCTAGTATTCCTACTACACCCGGAGCAGTGTGCTGCCACCGAGGCCTTGGGCCTTGCTCAAGGGCACCTAATCAGCGTCTCAGGTGGAATTTGAACCTGCAACCCTTCGGTCCAGCCAATTTCTTAACCACTAGACCACTGATGCCCCTAAAAAGTACTGGTAAGTGTGATTGACAACAATTTCGTGCTGGTGAATGAGATTTCAAAGAAAAAAACAATAGAGAGTTCTGAAATTCCCAGATCAAGGCTCATTCCTACAGAATTGCATTAATGATCCTCCATTGTGTTTTGGATTAGGAGGTTTTTTTTCTTGGTCCCACAAGTTCATTATTCAGTCCAAAACAAAATCTTACAATTGAGGGTCTTTGCAGAGGGGGGCTTTTTTCCCAAGCCAAAAATCAAAATCATATTCAATAGCAAAAATATTTCTTTACTACTATTCAGTTAGGTATATTCAGTAATACCCTCAGAAATACAATTATGTGTACCTGTAATTGGAGGCATCCAATGACTCATGTTTCTGCACAATTTTCTTGAAGGTCTTTAGAAGGCTAGTCATCCGAAGAACTTCTTGGTTGTCCAAAATCCTCTTCACAATGACAGTATCACAGAATACCTTGTATGAGGCATCAAATAATGACCTTCTCCCACTGTAAAATGCATTAAAGAATGAAGATTAGCTTGCAAGGAAATTACACTAGTCAATAATTAAAGCATTATCTAAGGAAAATAAGAGCCACCTAGGATAAATGTTAAGATTCAGTGCCTTGATTGAAATTGAAATATTTCATAAAAATTCCCTCAGCAAAGTTGAATTCAATCAGGTATAAGTTCACATTCTTAAAAAAAATGTTTTGGGGATAACATTTCTCATTAATACAAACCTTCCTGTTTCAGATTGAGTCTTAGAAAGGAATCTAGTATACGCTCTGTAGCAGTCATAGTGATACCTGGCCTCCACTGCTACACAATCTTTCCCACGTATCTGCATCAAAATACTCTCATCATGCTTCAGCTCTGCTGCCTCGCGTAGTCGCCCTGAACATTTTGATGTAAATTCAATGAGGACTAAGCCGACTATTAAAACAAGAACTTGAATAAAACATGTAGTAGAGACAATAGGGGTATGGACTAGGCTAGCAGTCAATTCAATCATAATGCTTTTAAAGTATGCTGGTAAGCCTAAATATGACTCACTCACTTACAAGAAACAAGTATACATCACAAGTTTTGATCTATTTTTGCAAGGATTTATATCGTATTTTGAATGTGAAGGGAAACATTTTTAAAATGTACACAGTAGTAAACATAAACCTCAGTAGGCTACAAACACTGCAATATGAGACTGAAACTACGAGAGAGTCCAAGAATGTATTACACTAAGTTTACTACAGCAGTTTTCTGTTTTTGCTTTGGCCAATTTATCCTTCACTCTCGTTCCTCTGACTGTTGTAAATCTTTCCTTTTTGTTGCAGATCAAACAGACTTCAGGAAGTATTGCTGAAGATCCCTGCATTTCTGTTTTCGAACGCAATCTCTTAGGGGAAGGACCTGCACTGTCTGGAAATAACAATGAACATGATGGCATGTCCCAATAATATTTTTAATTCGATTTTTCCTATATAATATGGCATAGTTAGGCTAGTCATACAGAAATGCTGTTTTACTGGTTATGACTGAGGCTTCGCCTGTTATTGACAAAAAACGTGCAGAAAATATAAATTGAGGCCTACTCACCAGTACAACCTGACTTCTGTTTCTCTAGTCTCTCCTTGGCATGGAACAGCTGTCTTTTATCAGTAAATCGTTTGTAGCAGGAGGGATGATAGCAGGGGAGTGTTTCCAGTTCACAGTATTCACTGTCCAACATGTGTATACAATTGGCAACACGGCGTTGTTCTCTCTCCCTTTCAGCGATATCCACTCTTTTGCGATCTTCCTGAATGTGTCCCATCTTGTTCGAGTTAAAACGCAGGTATTTTCGTCACAATTCTCTAAAATATGCATACAGCAAGCAGGATTTTCCTCTGAACGCAACCGCTTTCGACTGGGCGTCGCCATCTTTGTTTACCAACAGACCGCGACTCACTCACATCACAAAGTAGTAATCGTGATCGCTCATTGGTCGGAACTGGATCAGTGACGCTTAACACTCACGTGAATCATACCGCGGCAGATAAGGTAGTTCGATATTCAGAGTCAAAATGCAAAATAAATACAGGATTTCAGCGTGTGGAAACTTCATGTAAGCAGGATGGTGTAGTACACTTTCAGAATACGTTGAGAGATTTTATTTCCCATAATACTGGAACGGAATGATACAATAGAAAAGCTAGCCTATGGCCTATTAGTGTCAGTGGGCGAATGTTGAGCTACAGCAGAAAGATGAAGAATAGCAAGACTAGGGAAACAAAAGACGATTTGGAGTGTTAAAGGTAGAAATGCATAGCAGAATAATTTAGATTTTACTACTTAAAACTGCTTTAGTGCTTTGTTGGCAGCTTGGCTTGCAACTCACTAACAAAGTGCTATTCATCTTCAGCAAGCGATGCATACACGTTAAACAATTGGCAGGCAGGGATGTCCATCTCTCTCTTGAAGTTTCCTGTCTGGTTGAATCATTTGGGGGCTATGCTGACTTGCCTGTTGCTGATCACAGAGCCTTAGGGAGTCACAGAGATTTATATTGTGTTTGTTTTATGCTGTATAAACATGAATTAGCATTACTATAACAACATTCAATCCTCTTTCCGTGCCTTTCCTGTTCTTGAGTTGTTGTGTTTTTTTAGCAGTCTTGACCACAAGTCATTTAAAACCGTCGATTTGCCATAATTGTCTGAAATGAACTTATACAAAATAACCAAAAGAAAAATTGAAACATCTCAGTAACCCCAGTGGGCAAATACTCTGTGGGGATAGTGGCACTGAAGAATGTCAACAATGCCTCTTGTTCAATATCCTCTTGGCTTTCTTTTCATTTCCTAAATACCATGTTTAAAAGCCAGCTCCAGTCTGCCTTGACTAATTTCCTCCTTGCCTGACAGATCAGAGGCCTTTCCCACCAATGCCCTGTCAGGCCCCCACAAAGACCCTGGTAATCCCGCAGCTTGTTCACAATTAATCTTCCCAGTTGCCACACTATTAGCCCCCTACCACCCACGGGCCTCGGATGCCTTGTGTGTGACCGGAGAACCCCCCACACCCACCCCTCCCAAGCCCCTCAGCTGGGCGCCCCCTCCTCAGTCTCCTAAACGCGAGTGGTGGGGGTGTCAATCAAGCCTCCCTGAGACCGTGGCCCTCTGTCAGCATCAAGAGATTTTTGACCCCCTCACACACCCACACACACACCCCAACACCCCCCACGCCTTCCACAGACACACACAACGCCCCGACCCCCCTTCACAACCACCCCCTGTCCACTGATCAAACCGCTTGCCCCTGCGAAGGTTAATCCCAAAGCTTGCAGTGATGTCCTCCCATCCGCAGGCGACCCGTCATTCACTTTACCCAATGACCCAGCAGCCCAGATGGGCCGCGAGGGATGGGAAAGCACCCCCTCCACCATCACAACCACCCACTGAAACATCAGAGGAAAAAGGGTTGAAGAATGACGGGGTGTGTTATCGGTCTGCCCTCTGTTCTTTGGGGCCGTGCTGCTTGAGAAACTGCTCAACAAGCCACACGCTTGCAGCCTGGTTTTGGAGGCCCCGCTACCGGAATCGGCACGCAACTTGGCCCGACTGTTTTAAGCGACTGAAATCAGCTGATCCATCCAGAGAAGTTAGCTTTGTTTCACCAAGTTTGAATGGCCCTGTTTGATGCCGAGTCAACAAACAGCGTGTAATCAGATCAGATCAGATCGGCTAAAATCGGTGTTAAATCTCTGCCATTTATTATAAACAGAGCAAAAAAAAAACAAGGGAGGGGATCCAATCACATTCGAAACCTATTGTCTGTCCTCCTCTGCAACCTGCTCTCATTTTGCAAGCAGTGGGCACTTGACAAAAGCACCCCACTTGGACAGAGATCCAAGTTGCGCTTCAGACCTTCAAACTCCATTGTAGGCCAAACAAAAGACCTGTATTTTAAAGCCCTCTCCCCCCATTGTTCTCTGGCATGAAATAAGGCCTTAGATCTAAATCTTAAGGGCTTAGACCGCTCAGGATACGAGGCAACTGGAAGCTTTGCGGGGGCTCAGAGAAATGACATGGGGATGTACAAACCAAACCAAGGCTTTCTAATCCCAGATCAATGGGATCGAACCGTTCTCGTAATGCTTCGCGCTCATTACTACATAAGCGGTAATACAGTAATCCGCATCAAGATCATTTAAAACATAACACTCGGCCCATGCAGTTGTGTGCACTGAGGCAGATGACATTAGAATTAAATAGAATTAAAACGAGTTCCCTTTTAAGACATCAGTCATGAGTCATTTTGGTCTAAGGAGAAAGCAGCTTGAAGCCCACAGTGCCTTTCTGTGCTTGCGTTTGTAATTAAAGAAGTGGTCCTCATTTTACACTTTCGAATAAAGAAACAACAAGGAGAAACACTTCACTGAGGAAAAGTTTTCACTTTCCTGGGTGCCAGAGAAAGTAGTGTTAATCTTCGTTTGACACAAGGATCTTTCCAAGGCCCCCACCCCGAATCACCACATGTCATCCAGCACCTGAAGGAATCACCTGGTTCAGTACGTATTTAATTATAGCTCCCCAAAAGTGTAAACACTGCTTCATTTTATCTCCTGATGCATCTGGACATGAAGACAATGTGCTAAAAGGAAATAAATCTGCCTTGACATCCACATCAAAGGGTTCAAGTGGAGGCTTACCGCTACTTAAGACAGAGGAATGTTGTTGCTAAGCATCGGCCAACAACCTATCTGCTGCTGCTCGGGGAGGAATGTTTCTCCGTCTCGCTCTCGAAGCAAGGGGAGGAGGGGAAATTAAGAGAACACGACTGCGACAGTGAGGAGTGTTTGAGAGATTCATGGAGAGGATGTGTCGAGGTGTACAGTTGAGGCACGTAATTGTGCCTGTCATGCACTCCGATGGAATGTGCACAACAAGCAATGGCACAGAGCAGGGAGCCGGTGTTAAAAGTTGGCTCAGTGAATCACCTTCGAGAATTGAGTTATTACATATAACACATGACATATGACATATAGGTCCATTTAGTTACGATGAATAACAACACAGTGAGATTGAAAGCATGAAGGTTAGCAGCATTTTGGCTTCATAAACAAAGTACAATGTAAAGTATGAATCCTGTTTCCATGAATCTGGTCATCTGGATAAAAGGAATCACAAATCAAAAACCTCAATAAAATGGAACAGGAACAACTGCTAGGTATTGTGTTGTTATGAGCACGTAAACATCCTGCCAAACTGTACATCCTCACGAGGGTCTTTCATAAAATTCTGATCCCTTCTGGAGAAGGTGGTTTCATCAGGGTTGTTCTCCTGTGAAGTCTTAATTTTAAAGCCCGGCAGCATGTACACATATCTTACACCCAACTCCAACCTAATGAGGCATTTAAAAGCCCAAAGGCAGATGGTGAGGGGAGATTTATTACAATTGTTTTATTCAAAGTGAATACAAATCAAGGGATTCAGATGCTATTTCCAGATGTCTATGCAGCTTACAGAATCCCAATCATTACCGTGGTGGTTTGAATGTAAAACTGCTATATTGAATTACTACAAGAGGAATGTAGAAAACTGAGATGACCTATCCATGGTGAAAACATGAATAATAAGGAACCCACATATCAAAGCACACGGAAAAACAGTTGGTCTTAAGATATGGTAGCCCGCCTCTGTTCAGCAGGCAGACTCTCAGCAAATGTCAATATTATTTATTACGCCGATTAAAAATCCACAAATCTGGACCAAAGAAATGTTTGTGCCCTGGAGGGCCTAAGCACTCGGCACACAGGTAGTCATAACTCAGGCCACTTGCCTCACGCTAGGCCACTGTGGATGTTTCTAGCAGGCTAACATGAGAGCAAATGACTGACTGCACAAACACATTATTTACGGGGAACTTTCCTCTTTGTTCCTGAGAAACAACTGCCTGAGCCTGCTAGGCTTTCTACACAAAGACTAACCTCAATCTGAACCTGAGTAATTTCTATTTACAGAGTATTACTCATGTAATCTCCTCACAATATGTTAACGTTGAACTTTTCACAACTGATATCCATTGGTACCATTCATATCTAATACTCATTAGTAATTCACATAAGAATTAAGTTCTTTCTGCCTGTCACCCTGACTATACCACCCGCTAGTATGAGGTTATAAACTCTCTTTGGTAGCAGTGGTCCTGGCAGGAGCTGCTATTCAGGCTGCCTTTGTAGCATTGGGTTTTTCCAATCCAAAGGTCATTTATTTCATTGAGATTTCCTTTGAGGTAACTTACAGCCCTTGGACAAGGATAATGTTTGTCACTCTGACTGATATCACGTCTTAGGGCACTTATCTTACTTCAACACAATGACTCTGTTCTAAAAGGAGTCATGTAAACTATGGTTTGATGGCCCTGACAATGTTTTGCAAGACTTTTATCAGTTAGAGGTATCTGTCTGGACTCCTACGGGAAGAGAAATGGCAGTTTAAGAGGACCAGAGCTTCAGCTCCATTGTTAGCCTAAGTGCCAACGTCAAAGTATCTGGGCAGTCTGGCTCTCAGAGCGCATTTGGCGCCTATAGTATTCGCCAGGGGTGTAAATCAGAGTCTGTGTTTCACCTCCAAAACAAAGCAGTGTGTAGAGAGTGTCATCCTGGTGGTGCTTTATGAGAGGAAATGCAAACTGGTATTAAAATGGCCGTGCGGCTGTGTATGTGATACCATCAACCTATTTTTTTCTTCTTATACTATGTGCTCACGTCTGCTTGACATGTTTTATGACCTCCCATTTCAAATGGCAAAGTCTATCTTGTAACGAAGATGACAGAGTTTAGCAATAATGCTATTGTGCTCAGTTGGGGTTCTTCCAAAAGATAATACATGATTATATCTTATCCACACAGAGGATCTTGAAATATCAATACCATAAATTGCCCTCCATTTCCCAGCATTACTGAAAGAGCTCTTTTATACCAGATGCTGCAATACTTCCCTATAGTCATAAATAAAGACTCTTCTAAAAAATTCACGTTCAGTTACCGATGTTTCTCGTCTGCGATAAAACAAACGGCCCCTCTCAAGAGCGTGGCCCATCAACAAGGTTTATCTGTCACATAACACTGTCAGTTAGTGCTACAAAGACCAAAGCGAATCATCAAACAGTCTAATCTCTGGCCAAACATTTGCCCATTCCAGAGGCCTCACTGACACTAAGCAATCCACTTAACATTTTATACGTGAGAGTGATACGGAGCGGTGTCTACACTGAAAGAAACACAAAGATTGTTAATGGGACACTAGTTCCTAAGCCCAAGGGAATGCTAATGTTAGCTTGGGGGTGGGGGGCTATCATCTTATTATATTTTTTGTCTCTGGCTGGGTACCAGTAAAAGAAATGACACTTGTTTTAAAGCAGCCACACACTCCCAAGAGCTTATCTTCTAGACTTTGTGTTACTCCCTCTGATGGAAGCGGAGAACATATCCACTCACTGTTTTCTGTTGAGAATTTATCACAGCTCATGTGAAAACAATCTGGGAGAGAAAGAGAGACAGAGAGAGAGGGGGGAGAGTAAGCAAGATATGAGGGGAAGAGAACAGAGAGAAATAAAGTGAAATGGATGACGAAGGTGTTTCAATCATTCTCCCTCTCTCTCTCTCTCTCCCTCTATCTGTCTCTCCCTCCAAAAAATGATTAGCGAGCTGTTCCATATAACAGGCAGGTGACCCATCAATCTCCTGTAATCCGCTCAGAATAAGTCATAACAGTGGCAGCTGAAATCTTACTAGGAGGCAGCCCTGAGCCGACTGTAAATGGCATGAGGCTTGCCTGGCCTGCAAATCTCCCGCTTACACCCTTACTTTCCCCAGCTCATTGAGATGAAAGGGAACTGGCACTTTGGATTAACGGAGAACAATGATGCATTATTTAGGGGTATAACGCACGGTAAGAATAAAGACGGATCACGCAGAGGCCCCGTCATATACACTTAGTCACATGTTTTGATGGTTGTGACAACTACACACCCTCCGATAGTATACGCAAGAGTGTTTCAGTGTTAATGTTTGCTTTAGTTAGTCAAGAGCACATTCTTTCTTAGCTGCCTTGACTGCGAGCATATGTCACATTAAGGGTACTTCGCTGTAAGTCACTCAGACACACAATGCTCCACGCGGCGACAAATACTAAGGTGGTAAATGATAACATAAACAAGCACTACACCTGTCTTGCTTATCCTCCAAACACACTGTAGAACATCTACCTAAGCTACTGCCTCTTCTACAGCCTTCAGTAGCAACTGTGCGCTTCTGTGCCCCTGCCTTCCACCACCCCCCCCCCCCCCCCCCCCCCACACACCTCACCCCCCCAGGGACAGTGTGTACCATCATTACAAAGAGCTGTGGCATCCACCCCTCTTCCACTGCTGTTGGCCCCGTCAGTGTAATCAGCACCCACTGGCACTCGCCTTTGATCCGGTGCTTTCCTTTGTGCGCCACACTTCATCGCCTTTATTTTCAGCCGTAATTGCACGTGAAAGATCCCCCCCTTTGATACCGCCTAGATGCCAGAGCCACTATCAGGATGGGTGTCGAAAAGCGACGAGCACCCTTGTCTGCCGGGCCAGGGATAGGAAAGAGAAGAGCAGAGGAGAGGAGAGGAGAGAAGAGAAGAGGAAGGGGTGGGTGGTAAGGAGGCACAGACCCTCATCCACCTGCACAGGACAAGCAGCTATTTTAGCGATAGGGCGTATCTGTCATCCCCCTGCATAGGATATGAACACTTCTGTCATCTCCAGCAGCAGCAGCAGTGGTGGAGGGGGTGATGGAGGGGTGGGGGTACTTCACGTATACTACCCCTCTGCCTGTCTGTGTATTAGGTGAGTGAGTGATAATAGGAGTGTATGTTTGTGCTGTTGCCTGGTAACCTGTGCACCAAAAGTCTCAGGTGTGCCAGCTTTCCTCACCCACCTTGCGGAGAATAATTTGCCCTCTTCCTTAGGGTACTTTCCAGAAGACAGATCATAATTTTAAAGCACTCTTCTAAATAATATTTACCTTCTCTTCCACACTGTCTTTCTGTCGTCACCTTTCTTTCATTCAACATCCCAACATCCCTCTCATTTTCCAACTGTACTATAGTTATGTAATTGCCATTCGACTGCCTCGAAAAAAGGGCCTTTGAGACCTAACAAACAGAAGCCGGCTAGATGAGCTCGACCCAGCAAATGCTCTGAACGCTACCTATCTCCCATTGAGCCCCCTCTGTGACATTAAGCATTATCATTTCCATGAACATCCTGTCAAGCAAGGCGCGCAGGGCGGCTGGGGTGGAAGACAATGCCACCACTGTCTGCGGCCATCTTAGGTTACAAGAGGATGTTGATGTAACTGTCACTCAGCCTGCAAATCATCTGCAGGTAAAGGGCCTTTCAGAGCCGCCGACGACCACAATGCCTATCTGTCCGCCTGCCCCACCACGGGCGAGAGGAGATGAAGAGAAGACAGGAGTAGCATCACACAGGGATGCTTGACAGGAGGGCAGGCGGCCATGCTTGTTCATCAGAATACAGCTGAAACACTAGGAAGCCACAGAGAAAAGAGGAAATGCCTCAAATGGAAAGAGCAAAGTGAAAACATAAATGTAATGATATTTCTTGTACTTTTGCTGGGACTTTCACCGGTGCTTGTTTTTGTGTTCCTAAAAATGTCTTCACTTGTTGAGTTAAAGGTTGCTAAAAGCTTAGCATAGTTTAGTTTAGTTTAGTTGAGTTAAGCGCAGATTCAACATGAAGCCTGTACAGAAAAGTGTACTTTGTAGTTTTCAGTGTACTTTTCACTTAAATCTCTCTCTCAGAGAGGGGTAACTGGCGCTGATCAGTGCCTTAAGTGTTATTTCAGAAGATTATTCCAGCAGATTGACAGCTGAACTAGCAAAGGCCACATATGCCCAACAGAGTAAAATGAGAGCATCTCTCTCCACACACACACACACACACACACACACACACACACACACACACACACACACACACACACACACACACACACACACACACACACACACTCTAAGATCATGAGATCCATCCGCGGTCAAACAGACACCTGTCTGGCCCTTTCTTCTCTGGAGTTTTCTCAGGTCATGTTTGTGCGGTTTCATTACTCTGGGATCTTGACAGAGCTATGAACCAGATCCTCCAGGATTTACAGTTGCTTAGGACATTTCTCCCCCCCACTTCCCCTCACACACTTCCTGATGGCAAAGGCAGACAGATGTACGCTGCCAAAGGCATTCAGATGGGCCTAAGTCGCTTTACAAATATGGTATGGAATGTTATATGGCTGGCTAGTGGCATGTAAAATGTAATATAAAATGACTGACAACAATGTTATATAATACAGTGCCTTCCACAATTATTGGCACGCTTAGTAAATATGAGCAAAACAGGCTATGAAAAAATATGTCTTAGCTGTTTATCCTCTTGGTCTTTCACTCAAAATATTCACAGAAAACGTACCTTTTCATTGAAGTAAAATTATTGAAAAAAAAAAAAAACTGTTACATAAATACATAAATATTTTCCCCCAAAAGATGTGTGCCACAATTATTGGAACCCCTTCATTTAATGTTTTGTGCAGCCTCCCTTTGCTAAGATAACAGCTCTGAGTCTTCTCCTATTATGCGTGATGAGGTTAGTGAACACATGGCACGGGATCTGAGACCATTCCTACATACAGTATCTCTCCAGATCCTTCAGATTCTGAGATCAACGTTTGTAGACTCGGCTTCAGCTCATCCCACAGATATGCCGACCTTGGGACACGGTGGATCGGTGAACTCTAAGTATATATCATTGACTTAAAATCTGTGGAAAAAAAGAAAGAAAGAAAAATAATTGACAAACACTATATGGCCAGCGGCCATAATTAATCTGTAAATGAAACATTGTGTAAACTAAGGGGAATGGATGGGGGTGAAAAACCCAAAGTCAGGAGTTGAAAAGCTAGCATGAGAAGATACAAAGGCTAAATCAAACTGTGGGACACAAACCCAGAAACAAAAAAGATACAGAGTGCTAAATGCAACACTTTCTCTTCGTCTGCACCCCGCCAGGTACATTACCCCGTCTGACTTTGCCAGGTATATTACCCAATCTCACCTCACCTCGCCAGGTACATTACCCCACCTCACCTCACCTCGCCAGGTATATTACCCCACCTCACCTCGCTAGTTATATTACCTCACCTCACCTCGCCAGGTATATTACCTCACCTCACCTCGTCAGGTATATTACCCCACCTCACCAGGTATATTACCCCACCTCACCTCACCTCGCCTCGCCAGGTATATTACCTCACCTCGCTAGGTATATTACCCCACCTCACCTCGCTAGTTATATTACCTCACCTCACCTCGCTAGTTATATTACCTCACCTCACCTCGTCAGGTATATTACCCCACCTCACCTCGCTAGGTATATTACCCCACCTCACCTCGCTAGTTATATTACCTCACCTCACCTCGTCAGGTATATTACCCCACCTCACCTCATCAGGTATATTACCCCACCTCACATCGTCAGGTATATTACCCCACCTCACCTCGCC